>NW_025544788.1:1134001-1137317 GCF_000003525.1 Blastomyces dermatitidis ER-3
TGACTCTGGTGATAAACTAGATATAATGCAAGCAGTTGAGATTTCTACTTTTCAGAACAGTTATAATCTACTATCTGATGATAGTGATTAGATTCTACTCTACTCTCTTTTAGTATGAATATACAACAAAAATAACAAAAAAAGTTTAAAAACTCTTCAAATAATCACATTTATTCAAAATAATGTGGATAGAAACTCAAGTTGTATTTATTCTTGTCTTCAAATTGTATTTGAATAAAAAGTTGATTTTATACTGCTTCAGGAGCTGAATTTTGATGCTGAGCAAAAATATGTTATTTCTCATTCAAGCTACTACTGCTTTTTATCTCAAAAGTCTGAGATAAAGTCAAGAGTAGTGATCTATGAAAGAAAGAGATCAAGATATCAATTTAATCTAAGATTTGATATCATGTCTGACCCTGATATTCTGGTGAGTGATATTATAGATAAAGAAAATGAGTTTGATACTATACAGCTCATAAATATCTATAATGAAAAGTCATTGAAGGAAAATAACAATATCTGGACAATTGATAGAGGATTTCTGAACATAACTTCATCAAGAAACTCTATAATTGCAGGAGATTTCAATGCACATCATCTCTGATGAAATTCAGAATGCAAGAGAGCAGTGAGAGCTGATAATCTGATTAAATGAACCTTTGAGCATTCAATAGATTTGGTTAATAAGTCTGATCAACAAACATTCTTTAGAAAAGGCATGAAACAGAAGTCTATTATAGATCTAACCTTCATGTCACAAAATCTAATGAAAAGAAGACTTGTAAACTGGTTTATTGATTCAAATGAGACATCAGGATCAGGTCATGAGATTATTCAATTTGATATTGAACTGAGTGAAAAACAAATGAGTGAAAATCCTCTTCTCTCTAATCAGTATAACTTTGAAAAAGCTGATTGGAAAGCAGTTGAAGAAAGCATAAAACTGCTAAAATCTGAAAGACAGAATGAGCTATATTGAAATTCTGGTCAAGATATCTCAAATGAAATGCTTGAGAATAGAGTGAAGCTTATTACATCTATTATTCTAACAAGTGTTAGAGATAATATTTCAAAAAGAAAATCTTCTGAGTATTCAAAATCTTGATGAAATGAGAATATCTCATCTAAAAGGAAAGAATTAGCTACTGCTAGAAGAGATTGAAAAAATGATGTAATATCTGATGAAGAGTTCAAAGCTGTCAGAAATGAATATTTTTCAGATATCAAAAGAGCTAAAACAGACTGCTGGAATAAATTTCTTGAAGAAGCACAAGGAAAGGAAATTTTTAAAGCTTTTAACTATACTAAAACAAGAAGTGTAGCAAAACTTTCAGCCTTAGAATATGAGTTTCAGAATGAATCATATACAGCAAACTCTTTTGAGGAAAAATGTCAAGCTTTTATGAGAATTCTCTTTCAGAACTCATCAGACTCAGATTCAGATTCAGAGGAAGAGAATATATCACTTCTCAACTACATTGATGAAAATGACTGAGAATGGCCTGATCTTACACAAGATGAATTAGAGTCAGCTATCTTCTCAAGTTCTGTTAAAACTGCTGCAGGTCCTGATTCAATTAATCACTTGATTATTCAAAATACATATTCCTACTTAAAGAATGAATATTTTGAGCTCTTTTTCAATCTCTTGAAAAATGGATATCATCCTGAATGCTGGAGAGAAGCCACTGGAGTGATTCTTGCAAAACCTAATAGAAAAACTTCAATTTCTAAGTTATATAGAGTAATATCTCTATTGAACTGTTTAGAAAAGGTTTTAGAAAAGATAATAGCTACTCAACTATCTTTTATAAGCTCTATAGATGATTCTCTTTTATTCAGTGAATAAATGAGAGATAGAAAACAGTGTTCTGCAATTGACACTGTTCTCTCAGTTGTTCATGATATTCAAATAGCAAAGCATGAGAGTCTGGTCTCAACTGCAGTTTTTATTGATATAAAGAGAGCATTTGATCATGTTTCAAAGTCAAAGTTAATTCAGACATTGAAGATATTAAAACTGCCACTTTCTCTAATAAAATGAGTTAACTGTTTTATATCTAAAAGAATTATATAACTCTTCTTTGATGGAATGAAATAAGACAAGACTGAGATAAAAATAGGAGTACCACAGAGATCTCCAATCTCACTCATTTTATTTGCAATATACACTGCATATCTATTCAAAAATAGAAATATGAGAATAGTGTGATCTCTGAGTTATGTGGATGATATTGGTCTAGTCTACAGCTCAAAAACTATCAAAGAGAATTTGAAAGTAATTGAAGAAGCTGCAAAGGAAATCTTTGTTAGAGCAGATATCAATTAAATTCAATTTGATATGGATAAAACTGAGTTAATTCATTTCTTTTCTAGACTCAATGAGAAAGAACTATCTCTAACTCTTTTAAATAGAGAGATTAAACCCAGTGTAAATGTCAAATGATTAGAAGTATAATTAAACTCCAAGTTGAATTTTAAATATCACATTCAACAAAGAACTGTCAAGGCAGAAAGACTATTGAACAACATAATCAGACTATCAAATACAGAGAGAGGTCTATTCTTTCAGGCTATGAGACAGTTATATATAGCCTGTATCACATCAGTAGCTGATTATGGAGTTCAAGTTTGATGAAATAATCAAGGGAATTTCACTGAACTCTTTCAAAGTCTGCAAAACAGAGCCTTGAGAAGAATTCTGAAAGCATTCAAATCATCTTCTATTAAAGCAATGAAAATTGAAGCTTCAATTCCTCCTCCTGCTATTAGATTTGAAAAGGCCTGTATGAACTATGCTCTGAGAGTTGTAAAGATGAGCTCAAATCATATAATCAGAGAAAGAGTCTCTTCTTCATTTCCATCAATTAACTCTGGAAATGAACTGGATTGGAATAGATTTCTTGATTGGAATGAAAATAATTCTTCAAAGAAAATGCCTTCTCAACTGTACAGACTATGCTCTCTGATTAAAAATCAATTTTCTTCTTTAAATGTTGAAAAAGTTGATCATGAGAAGTTATCTCTCTGAAGAGAAAAGCTTGAATCTCTTATAGACTTACAAATAAGTGAACTATCAAAAGAGAAAGAATATGAACAGTATTTGAAGAGAATTTCTACAATCAATATAAAAGACTCTATTCTGATTTATTCAGATGGCTCAAAAAATGAGAACTTGAATAGATTAGGCGCAGGCATTGCTTATACTGAAGATAATACTAATTTTATCTCAGATTTCTGGAATCTAGGCTCTGAATGTGAAGTCTTTGATGCTGAACTATTTGCATAGTGAAAGCTTTCAAACTCATTGAAA
>NW_025544788.1:1137809-1141214 GCF_000003525.1 Blastomyces dermatitidis ER-3
ATGATAGATTTGACTCAATAGAATGCTCATTCTGCAATATAAATGAGAATCCTGAGCATATTGTAATACACTGTGTATTATACAATAGTCTCAGAGCCAGATTGAAAGAGAAGTATGATCTAAATCAATTAAATATGAGATTCTTATTCTCAACTGAGACAGGAATTAAATACTTAATAGACTTTCTATCAGAAACTCAAGCAGCTACAAGAAAATGGCTAAATTCAGAATTATCTGAGTATGAAGAGGAGGAAATTAATCAGATATAGTCTGTTAAAACAGCTATACACTCTCTTTTAATAATTTGTTTTATTATAGTCTCTCTTTACTTTATCTTTTTCTTTATCTTTTTCTTTCAATTTCTTTCTATCTATTTATTTAATGTGTCTATCTTTGAGACTGTGTTCTTTTTCTCTTTTCTTTTGTCATGATATTGTCAAATGGTTTCAAAGTATCAAAAGATGTTAAAACACTGCAATTTGTAAACAGTTTTTGTATTCTGGGCTGGAATTTTCTGATTTTGCATATCTGAAATTGATGAATGTATAATAGTTAACTTTACAGACATAGAAAAAACCCTGAGAACTAAAGTTCTCAGATAGATGTCATAGTCTCTGACTGCATACATCTATAATTGAAGAATAATAATAATAATCACCCTGATCACACTTTTTAAGTGTATGTTTTCTAATTATTCACATTTATATAGATATATACTGATTATTTATTAGATGATGTTAAGATAATGACTCATCATGACTATATTACTCTCACTGTGAGAAATACACAGTTGATAATAAACATTATGAAGACTCTGAGAAGTGAGTATTTTGAGAATACTGCAGCTCTGTAATCTTGATTTTTTTTTGTTTTTATTTTTTGTTTTTTTCTTTTTCTTTTCTTTTCTTTTTTTTTATTTTTCTTTCTCTTTCTATCTCTTTTTTTCTTTCTCTTCTTTTTTTCTTTCTCTTTTTTTTTTTTTTTTTTTTTTTTTTGTTGTGATTTTTTCTTGTTGTTTTGTTTTTTGTTTTTTTATTATTTTTTATATTGTACATTTTTTTTTTAATTAAAATGATATTGATTATAATCTGTATTCAGAAAAGTAATGATATTTGATAACACTCTCTATTGAATTTTCAACAAATGAGCACTATGTTATGATATTATGTAAGTAAGAAATGATTTCATGATCTCATTTAATATCATTTTCAATAATGAGATCAGAATGAAAATGTGACTAAGAATTCAAACATATTCTTTATCTGAAACTAGATTTTTATTTGAAAAGTGAATCTGAAATCTTTAATATTTGAAATAACAGGATTTGAAATCAATGTGATGAACACAAACTATGATCAGAAGTAATGCTTTTAGACAACATGACAACTATAAAGTTTAGTCCTGGTCTCAGACACGGTCACACGGTCAGTCTACTATCTATTAACTGTCTATCACTCTGAGATCAATGATGCATCAGAACAGACAATTCAGACTATAAAGTATTATCTTCATAAGTTCTGCAATCACTTATAAGATGATTGACATAATCTTCTTCTACATGCAGAGATTGCTATCAACAGTTGAGATGCTGTTTCAACAGATATAAGTCTGTTCTTTCTTACACACAGATATCACATGAAAGTGTTGAATCTTCTAGAGATTACACAGTTTATATCAAACTCTCACAGTTCAATTCAGATCACTGACAATATAGTAACAAAGCTTCAAGATGTTCATAATTGAGCACAGGCCTTCATGACAACTGTAAAACAAGATCAAGAGAATTAAACTAATGTTTATCAAGATTCTGCTGAACAATATAAGATAGAAGATCTGATATGATTGAATCTTAAGAACATACAAACTACACATTCATCCTGTATGCTAAATTACTGCCACATCAGATATAAAGTAATAGAAGTTCTAGATAGTCATAACTATCATCTTAACACATTATCAGAAATTCATGATGTATTTCATACAAGCTTGCTTCACTGCATCATCATCAATTCATTTTGTTCTCAACTGACTTCTGACTGACAACTGCCAGGGATCATAGAAGAAGATAATGAACTTGAGTGAGAGATTGAAGAAATTCTCAATGAGAGATCACACAGTCACAGCTGACAATATCTTATGAAATGAATTAACTATAATCAATCAACCTGAACTCTGAGTTCTGCATTATTCAAAACAGCAGCCCTTGACTGATGAGAACTGCTTCTGATAAGAGGAGACTAATGTGACAGGCTGCGCTCAATCAATTATATAGACTATTTCATTACACTTCACAGATTTCATGTACACTTCAATTCTCAGTCATTCTCAATCACTGATTCTCAGCTGCCATGAACGCGTACACTCTGATTCTTGATCATTCTCAATCACTGGTTCTCAGCTGCTATGAACGTGTGTATATTCTTCCACCCCGAAGCTCCATCACATACGCGTATAAATATCCACCTCAATCACTGATTCTCATACTTTCTCTTTTCTTCCTTCTTTAACATTTTTATCTTTGTTATATAAGACCTATCAATATTATACTGATCTATTCGGCGTAGGCCTCTTACAATAATCAATAATACTACTGCTCACTTAAAAAAGAGACTTGCAGAAAATGAATCACATTTGCAAAAAAAAAAAAAAAGCAAGAAAAAGAGAACAATATTAACAAGAATTCAATAAATGAATATGAAGATAACAGATTCAATATAATCTCACTTATATACACATTCATAATCTCACATTCTTTTCACTAAGTCAGTTGCAGTTAATAATGATAATTCTTCACACTTACACTCTGCCAGTGAACATTCTTCTGAAGTCTTTGAAAGCTCTATTATCAAAACACTCTCTCAATTCAAAGCTGGTTTGAATACAGCTACTGACATGATCAGGCCGGCTCTCTGATCTACTCAACAGCTTGATAAAGCTGGTTCTCATGAAGTCAACAGTTCAGGTGAGATAATATCAGATCAACAGATGAAGCATCTCAAGATAATACTTAAGATAAAGAAGAAGAAGTGAAGAGTTCTAGAACTCAAACTATAACTGAAAAAACTTCATTAACAGAGATTCTTTACAGATTGATCATAGAATGTTAATAATCATTCTATCATCATCTTAACAGTGTGTACAGCCACATGGAATTCTAATCTCAGTGAAAGATTGAAATTCAACCTTTATAAACTGAATAGCTGTGTTGACAAGACAATCTCTCAATTCAAGAAAGATGTCAAGAATACTGTGAGATTAAACAGTGTAACTGACACATTTAATTACATCATATGAAGCATCTTCATAAAATTGACACTGATTAATGCACAGTGTTGATATATGATAGAGAAATGACAGACTCAGAATTTTCTACAAAGAGATGATGATGAGTATCATTCTGAGACA
>NW_025544788.1:1141366-1145937 GCF_000003525.1 Blastomyces dermatitidis ER-3
ATAAGGCCTGGCTTGAAGCTCTACTCTCTGCACGCGGCATTCGCTGATGGGGTTGCAAAGCATTCTTGAAGATAGTTCCCAAGCTCATCAATAAGATGGCTTCCTGTTTCAAAGAGTTGATTTTTGTGAGTTATGATGATTTTATTAATTATAGATTGATAGACCTCTTCAACAGGCATTTATACATATCAAAAGATGTCATCTTTCAGAAGAACCTTCATCTTGCTGATTCATTGATACTGACAACACACAACCCGAAGATCTACTCAATGCAGCTTATAAAGCGGCTGCGTGATTTCTTCAGTGATATCAGGCCTACTCACTGTAGCTTATCAAGAGACTGCAACAATTTCTTCAGCAATTTCTGATTTATCAATAGATGATCTGTTCATTGATGAGGAAATCCGACCTGAGTGTTTATTATTGCTCATACTCACTAAGAATTGATGAATTGAGTATGAAATCTCTGCGAGAATATCTACCTTTTTAATGCAGAATACACTGAACTTCTCAGAACTCACAGTTGAATCTGATGACTCTTAAACATTTACAAGAAATATTACTATAGTGAGGAAATCAACAGTGAGAAAATCTTCAGTAAGAGATAGTCTTAAAGATTTACTCACTGATTCTGAGATCACTGCACTTCTGATTCTGAAAAATCTCACACATATCAAAGCTTTCATAGAATGAAAGTATTATTACAAGATCTGTGTTAAAGAGATTAACTGTTTGAAATAGATAGAGATCTGATAACTGATTGAGAGAATATTATAAATGAGTGTTCTTCACAGTTAATAAGTATTTGATAAAAAGTTCAATAATATGAGTAATGTTATCTGTTATAAGACCTGTTAAGTTGTCTGTGAAAATTATCAATAAAAGAAAGTCAATTATTTAAGAATCTTTGCATCTATTATCTCTATATTCATCTTATAAGCTCTTATAGTAATTTCAGTATTCTGAGAATGATATGTTCTGCAGATTAATATGATCACTGCTTTTTTAAACACTCAACTATCTACTGATGAATAGATATATATGAATTAACTCACAGAATTCTGTAAAGACTATGATAATTTTATATATAAGTTAATACAGAAACTCTACAGTCTTAAGTAAGCAGTACTCTTATAATATAAGAAGCTGTGAAAGATGCTATTATACTCAGACTTTTATATCAGTCTCTATAATACTGAACTATTTATTCATAATAAAAGATAGATCTATATAACTATCTATATAAATAATATCTGTCTCTACAGCTTGAAAATTGAAGATCTGAACTGAGTCAATGCTGAAATCACTGCTAATTACAAGATTAAGAATGTAGAGAATTTCAATTACTATCTAGAAATGAAGATTAATAGAGATTTAACTTTATTAATATTATCTCAATCTCTCTTTATAAGAAATCTTCTGAAGAAGTTCTTAATAAATCGACTATTATTCTACATTTACTTCTATAAAGAAGAATGTCAATTTCATGAATAATGATAAGAAATTAATTATATATATAGTAGAATTTATTCTACAGTTCTATTAATCTAATATCAGATCTTTATAATATCTGATATGAGCTTTATCACAGAATTTCTTGAATAATTTAACTTCTGATCTATATTAAAGAACTGAGCTGTATACAAGTATAAACTTCAGTATCTACAGAGTTCAATCAATGAGAGTATAATTTATCACAAAGATGCTGAAATTGAACCTGTAGTATACACAGATACTGATTAAGTTAGTAGAGATTTAGAATTTTATTCAATCACTGATTATATTATCTACATGATAGATAACTCTGTTGTATAACCGAGTTCTCAGTAAACAGAGATCTTCAAGTCATTAACAGAGGCTGAATATATTACATTCTTCAAGACTGTATATAAGCTTATCTGTCTTCCAGAGCTTCTAGAAGATGCTGAATTCATCTCATCTCATCTCAATAATCTGAATGTTAATAATTATCTCATTCTCATCACAGTGAATAATCTGACTTATATGATTCATACTGATAATAAGTCCGTTATAGAGCTATTCTCTTCTGAAGCAATTTCACATCACTTGAAGTATATAGAGATCTGTTTTCACATTCTTCAGAATCTTATCTGTAAGAACGAGATATCTATTCAATATATTTGATCTGCTGAGAACGCGGTGAATGAGCTTACTAAATCACTTGAAATGTTGAAATATATGTGTTGAAAGAAGATTCTGAAGATGAAGAGATAGAGAGATAAAAAATAATATATATTATAACTGATTTTTCATTACTTTATATTTTTCAGTCATTTTTTATACCTGTACTTGATTTGAAGGTGAATTTTATATATAGCATCATGTATAGTTACTCTGATGAGTGAAGGTGTCAGGTCACGTGATCTGGCTTACTAAGTCTTTCATTATATAACTTTTCACAAGCTAGCAATCTTTCAATTACACAAGCTTTACTCTTTCACAAATTTCATATAATAATGATTTTACAATTATGTATCAATTGCACTAGTTCTAATATAGTTAGTATATTATCACATATCATTTAGTCAGTCTTAACTTTCAGACTATAAGATTCATCTCATAGATCTCTTAATATATATACTGAAATTCTTTTAAATACTGTAAAACTTTCTCTTACTTCAGCAATGAAGACTCTTCTCTCAGATATATATAAAATTTCCCTGTCTATAGAGACTCTTTAAATAGAGACTCTCTGTAAATAGAGATTTCAGATATAAATATCTCTAAGTATAAAGATTTTTAAATTTTATAGTTTAGAAGAATATATAAGTACTGAATAATAATATAACTACTTCTAAACATGCTTACAAATGTAAAGAGACTCTAGCAGTCACTAATTAATTTAGATAATGTATATAAGAAGCTGATATATATCTGTAATTATATACTAATTTAAGCAATCTTTGAATTATATCTGATAGCATGTCTAAAAACTGATAAGAAGTGCAGACTTCTTGAGAACATAATAATTCTATTTATAAAGTAATTCATAGTTATTATATCAGTGTGATTCTAATATACCTCAAAAGATAGTAGACTAACTGCTGAGATTATAAATTTCATATTTAATCTTATTTAATCTGATCTCATACATTTCTTGATGTGAATCTCACTGAGACTAATTATTAAAAAAACATACAAAGTGACTATATATCAGATCTCAAAATGAAATCATAACTTGAAAAACATAAGAAAGTGATCTTATTTGATTTTATTTAATCTCATTCTTAATATAAAGTTACTGTTTTTAGACATTTTAAGGTTTTTTTTAGACTATTTTTAATTTTTTAAAAAGTAACACTTTTTGATAACACTCAAATGAGATTTAAAGTCATTTAACGCAATAAAAATAATTTAAATTAAGAAGTGAAAATCATAATCTTTATAAGAGGTCTACGCTGAATAGATCAGTATAATATATATAGATCTTATATAATAAAGAGAAAAACATTAAAGAAGAAAAAGAAAGAGAAAGTATGAGAATCAGTGATTAAAGTGAATATTTATATATGTATATGATAATGTACACAGTGAAGCTTCAGAGCTGAAGAATACACACGTGTTTATAGTGACTAAGAATTGATGATCAAGAATGACTGATTGAAATATACAGATTTATAGTAACTGAGAATTGATAATCAGGAATAGAGTAGTAGAAATATATGAAGTGTACAGAATAGTCTATATAATTAATTAGATACAGTCTATTATATTGATTCTCTTCTTTCAGAAGCAGTTCTTATCAGTCAAGAGCTGTCATTTCAGATAATACAGAACTCAGAGTTCAGATCAGTTGATCATAGCTAACTTATTTCATAAAATATTATCAGTTATAACTGTGTAATCTCTTATCAAGAATATCTTCAATCTCTCACTTAAGCTTATAATCTTCTTCTATGATCTCTGACAGCTGTCAGTTAAAAGTTAGTTGAGAAGAGAACAGATCAGTGACAGTGTGACAGAGTAAGCTTATATAAAAGATATCATGAATCTCTAATAATATATTAAGATAATAGTTATGACTATCTAGAACTTCTATCACTTAATACTTAATATAGTAGTAATTCAGTATATAAGATGAATATGTGATTTATATATTCTTAAGATTCAATTATACTAAGTCTTCTATCTTATACTACTCAGTGAGATCTCAGTGAATATTAATTTAATTCTCTTAATTTTATTTTATAGTTATTATAAAGACTTCTGCTCAGTTATAGATATCTCAGAGCTTTATTACTATTTTTTTTTTTTTTATAGACCCCGACCTGTAGAAGTTCAGTATAAAATAAGTGCCTTTCAGAAGATTTAGGGGGGGGCAGATCCTACCCACCCCGAAGAAAGAACACACTTTCCTCTATTATGTCAGGGGCTCACCCGTTGATAATAAAAAAGACCCATTCCGCAGTGGCAGATCGGTTTATGTCATTCTAAAATTCATTCAAATCATACGACCTGCATTGAGTTGGTGTATTCTGTCTCTCTTCACTGTAAAAACCTAGTAAATCAAGGAATAGATAAAATGCAATTAGCTCAAGAGTTTAGTCAAT
>NW_025544788.1:1146037-1149332 GCF_000003525.1 Blastomyces dermatitidis ER-3
TCTCTTCAATTCTTATTTCTGCAGAATTGATTTCTGCTATGAGCAGTTTCTGAATATACTGAGCATATTTATTCTTCAGTTGCAGTTCAGACAATCTGAATAGAAGATCTTACAAAGACTTATACTCTGTTTCCTCTTGTATCAGGTCTTCTATAGTACTTCTCAAAGCTCACAAACTCTTCAGATTATAGATACTCTCTTCAAGAATTCTTGCAGAGATTCTCAGAGTGTTGACTCTCAGTGTTATAAAGAGTAGTTGTACAGGCTTCTTCTCTCTCTCTCTTCTCTTCTCTCACAGGGAATTGAGAGACTCTTCAGTCAATCTCTTTATAATACTTAGTTCAAGCATTTCATGAAGCTTTTCTGCCTTCTCTAGTCTCTCTGTATCTGTTGTCCTGATCTTCTTAACATAGTCTGATCTGTGAGAGAGTCTGTCTGCTGAGTTCTTAGTTCTCTTGATATATTCTATCTTGAACCAGAACTCACTCAGTCTCTGAGCTCAGTGAATCTGTCACTGCAAGAGTTTCTTGATTGAAGCAAACTGTTGCAAGCTGTCATGATCAGTTCTAACAGTAATCACTATTATAAGACTCTCAAAGTAGTGATATCAGTGATGAAAGAATTTCACTATTATGAGAAGCTTCTGATTATGAATGCTATAGTTGATCTTCATGAGTTACATCTTTCACAAGAAAAAGATCACTGAAACCCAGTTCTCATTTAACTGTAGTTACAAGACTATTTCTGAAATTACAAAGAAGAAAACATCTGTCTTCAATCTAATTAAGAGCAAGAGATCAAAGTAAAACAGTATCACTGTATTCATGAATATCTGTTTCAATCTTACAAAGACTCTGTGAGCTTCTAAGATAAGAAAGTTCTCACAGTTCTCTCTTCTCAATAATCTTTTCATTCTCTGTTCACAGAATGACTTCTTCTTATTTTCATTCTTCAGCATGTCTGTAAGAGTCAAGAAGATTCTCATAAATATAAAGATAAATCATCTATAGAAATTCACAAAGCTTAGAAAGATCTGAATCTCATGAATACTAGTTAACTCTGATCATGATAGAATAGTCTCAATCTGCAAAGATTTCATCTGAATATCATCTGTGATGATCACATATTCTAGGAAATTAATCTAGCAGACACTGAAGTTGCACTTCACAAGCTTAACATACAGTTCTGCCTCATCTAAGACCTTCAACACACTTCACACATGCTCAGTATGTTCTTTCTTCTTCATGAAGTACATCACTACATCATTCAGATATATTATCACAAAGACATTCAGATATACATGAAGTGTTTTATTGATGAAAGACTGAAATACTGCAGAAGTATTAGTCAGATCAAAAGACATCACTAGATATTCAAATAATTTCAGTGTAGTTCTAAAGACAGTCTTTCATTCATCTTCAGACTGTATTCACAGTTATATATATACATTGATTACATTCAGTTATGTGAATATGACAGCTTCTGCAAGACAGTTGATCACATTCTCAATCAGAGATAGAGAATAGCAGCTCTTTGTTATCTTAAAGTTCAGATTGTGATAGTCTACACACAATCTGAGATCTTTATTCTTCTTCTTCACAAACATCACAGAGGCTCTCACAGAGGCCTGTGAAGATTGAATAAAGTCATTCTTCAGATTCTTCTTCACATAGATCTGCAAGACCTCTGTCTCATGATAAGAGAGCTTATAGATTGATTTTCAGAAGGGTTTCTACTCTTCTATCAAATCTATTATCAGATTCTTCTTACAGTGAGAAGAAAGCTCAGCTGTCTTAGCTGAGCTGAACATCTCTGCAAGATCTCAGTATTTCTCTAGTATCTGAAGCTCAGTTTTCATGACTGCAAGGTTCTCAGACACTTGCAAAGTCATTACATAGATGAGCTTATCTTCTCTAATCAACTCTACAGCATCAACTGCTTCTATCTTTATAAGTGAGTCTGCCAACACTGATCAGAAGTATAAACCTGACTCACAGACAGCTATGTGTGAATTGTGTCTTTAAAGTTATACAAGTTCTAAATACATGTCATCTGTGATGTCTGTGATAATCACAGTTTCTGCAAATCTTCTTCAGATTTCAGAGAGATCTTGCAATTCAAAGATGATTCTTGTAAGTTTCTCAGTTCTCAGATCTGAGTTCTCACACTCTGCTTGTTGCAAGAGCAGGTTCTCAGTCTTCATCTTTCAGCTCATTCACTCTGCAAGCTTTAGAAACATCACAGTGACCTGAGATCCTGAGTTTATTAATACTTCTCATACTTGCAGAGCAGCAGTATCACAGCACAGTCTCTTCTCATGAGTAAGCATTTTCATTGAGAGAGCAACAGATTCAGGTATCAGCTTCAAGACTCTTAAGAAGGCTGTTGCTGACTCTGTCTGTGACTTCTCAAATTTCTATTTTAATTTATTCAGACAGTTTGCACAAAGATGTTCTGATTTAGAATAGATGAAGCAGAGTCTCTTTTTCTTGATCTTTCTGTTATACACTCTGTTCACAGAAGCTTATGAAGCTCTCTCTCTCTGCTCAGCAGTCAGATATGAATCTCTCTGTGTCTTATCATCTTTTCCTGATAAATCTGTTCTCTGTTGTTCTGACTCTTGCAGAGTCAGTTGATGATTCACTCTCTGCAGATCTGTGACTCTCACAGTGATCTGCAAGTGATGAATGAGAGTCATCAGTTTCTTCAGAATTAAGAGCTTAGAGTCTTACTCAATGAGCTTGTTCTGTATATCTTTATTCAGTCTCTTCACAAACATCATCATTCAGGTCTTGTTTCAGAGCTCTGTTTTCACAGATCTCAATTCACATCACAATTTCATGAAGTGCTGTGAGTAGTCTTCATCAGATTTCTCATCTCTTTTTCTAATGTTGATGATTGTAGCTCAGATGTTCTCTGTTCAGCTTGTGAAGTCTCTCAACTTGTTCTCTAGATAGGTCTTGAGAACAGATTATTGAGATCTCTTATAATCATTCTCTAGATAATTCAGCCAGTTCTTGACTTCAGTGTAATAGAGATCTGTCATTGTATAGATAACAGCTTCTTCATCTTTTATATCACACAGCTAGACTTGCAAGTCAATTTCAAATACAAACTCACAAAAGCTTTTATAGATTGTGATTTGATAGATGACCTTAAGTGATCACAGCTTGAGAAAGTTTCTTTTCAGTTTATAGATATCTCTGAAGATCATGTCTAGAGACTTGATTTGAGAGTGTTTACAGACAGTAAGCATTTCTTGTAGAAAAATAGCTTGATTCTGTGAAAGATGCTC
>NW_025544788.1:1149504-1165216 GCF_000003525.1 Blastomyces dermatitidis ER-3
GTTGAAGTGTGTGAGTTTCTAGTTCTTTCAGTCATAACAGATAGTTGCTGACTGACTGAGCTTGAAATGTAAGAATAAGTGCTCACAGGCAATTATTCAGGTATTTGCAGCTTGATGTGATATGTACTGTTAACTACTAGAAGTGTTCACAGTAGAAAGATAAATGTAGAGATCAATTGTATAATAGCATTCAAGCTGAGTTATGAATAGTATTCGCGAACTCCAGTCTATATAGTTGTGTGTAGCCAAGGGCCGCTAGCTCTATTGATTACACAAGAGATAGGAATAGGGGTAAAGAATCCGCGAGGAGCGGGATTTCTTACAACTTCTGATAGATTTAGACTGAACTAAGTATAGAAATAATACAGATAACATCACCTGTGAGAGATTAAAGAAGAAAATAGTAAAGAGTCTCATACAGCAGCAGTGAGATCAGAAGAAGTCTTAAGAATGATTTGAGTTCAAGATAAAGAGAGAGAGAGAGAAGAAAAGTGTTACTGTAAATAAGCAGTAATAGAAGAAGATTAAGAGAGTATTAAAGTGAGAGATAAAGAAGTCAAAACTGATAAGTTTTTTACTTATTAAGAGATAATAATTTTTGATAATACTTCTGTGCTCTAATTGATTAGCAGAAGCTGATAGAGAAGAAGAGAATTGAGATCTTATTCAGGTCTCAAATGCACTTCATGATTCAGAATATTGAGAAGACAGCCCTGCTCTCTGAGCATGTTAATCTGCTTATCACTGAGATGAAACCTGAGACAGCAGATCAGAAAATGCAGGATTTTAAGATACAGATTGATCTGACTAAAAGAGAGCAGCAGAAACTCTTCTCTGAGAAGATAGTGAAGAGTGATTTTGAGATGATTATCATCTCAGATGAGAAGAAGAAGAAGAATAAGAAGAATAAGAAGTGAATTATAAAGAATAATAAGAAGAATGAGAAAGAGAAGAAGTAGATTTTTTTCTTTTTATATTAGTTAGTTATAAGTTTAAGTTTTTAATTATTAATAATTAAAATTGATTTTGAGTTTTCAAAAATTATTGTATAAGTTATAATCAAGTCAGAAATGATATATATATATATATATATATTTAACTATCATAATTCACAAATCACTATAATGTATAAGTATCAACATTTTTTCAATATTAATATTCATAATATTAATATATTTTTAATAATATTATTTAATAATGTAATTTGATAACACTCTCTTTTACAATATTAATATATTTCAAGAAATATGACAGAGATTCATCAAGATTGTTTATTTACTTTTATATATCAATGATATTCAATCTGAGTTAGTACTAAAATTATAACTAAGCTAAGAAATAAGATTATTTTCTCTTATATTAATTATTCTTACACACATCAGTGATCAGTTATTGAAAATAAATTATCATCTTTCTCAAATTATTATCATATCTTCTGAATTCACTTCTTTCACTTCTTTTACTTCTATTGAAGATTCATAAACTCTTTGAGAAATCACTGTGAATCACAAAGTCTATATTATTTACAATTCAACACAGAATGCTCTCTTTCAATTATAATAAATAATCACTTCATTCTTCACATCTGATTCCAGGTCATAAAATTTATGAAAAACTCAATACAAACATTGAGATGAACTATGAAATAATTATTAACAGATTGTATTATAGATTACTGAAGAGTCATCTCTCTGCTACAATCACTACAACTTTATTCAGAAACATTCATTATAAATTAATTATCACTCTGAAGAAATTTTCTGACATCTGAAGTCATCAGAATGCAGATAATAAAAGAAAAATAATTAGAAAATTACTACTGAGCTGATAAGTTACTCTATCAGATAATAATTTTTGATAACACTAACTTTCTAATTTGAAGAAAATTATGTGAAAACAATCATGTATCAGTACTCTGATTTCACAACTCTCATCTGATAACTTTCATGAATAATTACTTTATATATATATATCTCTGAATCTTTCTCTTCAATCAATTGAAAATTCTGAATTCTGAACACTTCTTCAAATACTTAATTCAAATCTTCATATTTCACATTGATTCTGTCTTCAGTTCAATCTTGAGATATACTACAAAGTCAATATACAACATCTAGAATCAGAGTTGAAGAATTATCAAAGAGTGTCTCTTACAGTGAATACATGAACTAGTATAAACAATCTTACATTTATAAGAGTTACATGTTATTACATTGATGAGAACTGAACTTATTAAGAGATATTAATTAAATTTGAATCATTGATCAGTAGTTATACTGAGAATTATATAACAGAGATATTAATGACTGTGATTAAAAATGACTATTGAGATATTAGTCTCAGTCTTCTTACAATTACAACTGATAATGCTGTGAATAACTACATTATGATGAAGAGCTTGAAGTAAAAATTAGCTTTGCATTTCTGAAATGATAAACAAGATCATATTTTCTGCATTGCTTATATAATTCAACTTATGATACAAACACTGATAAAGAATCTTAACATTGAGATGAAGAATAATGAGATGACTGGTTCTTGAGATGAGAATGAGATAAAAGTGATTACTCAAGTAACTTTTGCATTCACTTTGTAAAAGATAATGTTTTTTAACAACACTTTTTAATATTGCTTTTTAATAATGCTTTTTAGTAATACTTTTTGATAATACTACTGTTAATTTTGAATAGATTGACTAATAATTTAAATATCACAGATTTGAAACATTGCTAATGTGATTTATATCTTCTCTAAATAACAATAATGATTTCATGATATTCAATAAATAAACAAATCAGTCACATCACTGAATATGATACAGAATGTTAAAATACAGTGAAGTTCAACATATAAGATAACTGTTCAGACTCTTTAATTATGTCAGATAATTGATCATTGAGTGCAACACTCTGATTAGAAAAAGATTCAGATATTGAAACTTTCTGATATAAAGTGAACTCAGTTAAAATATGTGATTGATTTACTGTTTCAGTTTTATAAGATAATAAAGACAGTCTCAATCACTTGTACATTAATGCTGCAGTCAGTCTGATGAGTGTATAACAGTTTATTTACTCATCTTAAGAAGCAGTTGAATCACTCAAAAAGAAATTCAGTCTGAGATAATGTTATAGTGCAGACTATTATTACTGTAAGAAATAAACTGATATATTACTACAGTAAAACTGAACAATCTTTTACAGAGTACTATGCTATAGCAGCTCTACTAGATTTCTTCTGTTAAGTTAATATCTACACTTCTCAAGATTGAACAGAGAAGAAATGAGACTTGTATGTTAAATTAGTCTGAGACTACTACAATATCAACTATCAGAGATTTGAATGAGCAGATGTTTAAGATATGAAGACAGTGAAATACAATTCTCTAATAAGTAATGATCTTTGATAATGCTTCATATCTTATAGAACTATAATACTAACTTTGAAACAGAACTTGCATACATTGATTACAACTGAAAATCAGGCAAAACTATATACTTATAAAACTGAATTTGACTGCTATCTTCAAGATAATCTGATGAATTTACATGTTAAATCAATTCTAGAGTTATGAAAAATTGTTGAGAGTATATATTCAACTGTTGCACTGATGATATGTGATATTCTGACAATTTCATTAATAGAGATGAGAATGAAGTGAAAGTTCAACTCAAGTTGAGATATTTATCACTATCACTGAGAACAATTATAAGAAGAAATAATCAAGAAACTCATGATTGTAAAACATAGAATTATCAGACAGTTTAATATCTCTGATCACAGTATATTAGAGAAGTGTAGTTTTCATGAAAAAGTGAAGAATAAACTTGTACAAGAATGTATTTAGTTGTTTCATGAGTATTATTAATAATCATTATCAAATTCTGATTATATAAGCAATCACTGAATAAACTGAATGAGACTGATTTTGATCTTCAGTCTCAGTCTTATTCTGATTTTGAAAGAATGATCATCTTTCACAGTTTATTCTGAGAAATTACTCTCATTTCACTGTTCTTGAATTAAATCTGGTCATTTTTCACATCATTTCTCTCAGAAATGATTCATTTTCAGATTTTTTTAAGGCTTGATTTTGGTGAGACTCACATCAAGAAATGTATGAGATCAGATTAAATGAGATTAAATGTGAAATTCATGGTCCCGCCGGTCAGTCTATATAATACTCACTTTTCATAAGTCATATTTCATTTAAGAGAGAGAGAAAAAGATGTGACTGTTATTTTATTAAGAGAGAATGAATAATTAGTAATATTAAATATAATTTAATTCTTCTATGTTTAAAATTTAATTAGTCTATACTCTTTAATTTAAGAGTTTTTAAAAGTGTTTTAATAGTTTTCATATCAGCTTGAACTTAGTGATGAGTTGAAGAAGAAGAGAAAAGAGAGAAGAAAGAAATAAGAATAACTTATCTTTATAATATAAAAATAGAGAATTACTGTAATTATTTACTCTAGTAATAAAAATCTGTTTTCTGTATATATCTCTAATATAGATTATATAATAACTGTATATAAAGAATATTAACAGTGTATATATTAAATGAAGATAATATTACTATATAACACTGTAGCTGTTTCTGTACATCTCTGAAAGCTGTTAATATTTTCTTTAAGTCTCTTTATATTTAATAAGTCAGTAATATATTTTAATACACTCTCTCTTCTATTATTATTATTATTATTATCACTATTATTATTATTATCACTATTATTATTATTATTATTATTATTATTATTATTATTATTATTATTATTATTATTATTATATTATTTCCGATCATTTCTTCTGTCTTTATCTCTCTTTAATACTCACTGAAATTAATTATATCATCTCTTTTCAAATATTCTGCAGTTCTGCAGATTATCAAGGCATATAAGTACTGTTACAGATTAAAGAAAGAGAAGAAGAAGATGTTTAAGTAAGAGAAAATAGATTGTAAGATATATTATAATATCTTAAAGAGACTCTGTAAGAGACTCTGTAAGAGAGTAGAATAATAATGATTTTAAGTAACACTTCTAATAGATTTAGACTGAACTAAGTATAGAAATAATATGAATAACACTACTTATAAGAGATTGAAGAAGAAGATAATGAAGAGTCTTATATAGTAGTAGTAAGATTAGAAGAAGTTCTGAGAATTATTTAAGATTAAGATAAAGAGAGAAAGAGAGAAGAAGAGTATTACTATAAATAAGTAATAATAGAAGAAGATTAAGAGAGTATTAAAGTAAGAGATAAAGAAGTTAAAACTGATAAGTTTTTTATTTATTAAAAGATAATGATTTTTAATAATACTTCTATTCTCTAATTAATTAGCAGAAGTTGACAGAGAAGAAGAGAATTAAGATCTTATTCAGATCTTAAATACACTTCATAATTTAAAATATTAAGAAGACAGCTCTGCTTTCTGAGTATATTAATCTACTTATTACTGAAGTGAAATCTGAGACAGCAGATTAGAAAATGTGAGATTTTAAGATATAAATTAATCTAATTAAGAGAAAGCAGTGAGAACTCTTCTCTGAGAAGATAGTGAAGAGAGATTTTGAGATAATTATTATCTCAGATGAGAAGAAGAAGTAGACTGATTACTGAGATTATGAATTTCATGTTTAGTTTCATTTGATCTTGTAAGAAATCCCGCTTCTTGCGGATTCTTTACCTCTATTCCTATCTCTCGCGTAATCAATAGGGCTAGCGGCCCTTGGCTACACATCACTATATAGACTGGAGTTTGCAAATACTATTCACAACTCAGCTTGAATACTATTATACATTTAATCTCTACATTCTATCTTTCTACTGTGAATACTTCTAGTAGTTAACAGTACATATCATGTCAAGCTGCAAACACCTGAATAATCATCTGTAAGCACTTATTCTTACATTTCAAGCTCAGTCAGTCAGCAACTGTCTGTTATAACTGAAAGAACTAGAAACTTGCATGCTTTCACCCCTGTGAACTCTACTGCAGACACTCAGAAGCAGTCATCTGAATCATGAATAATCTCTATAAAAGAAGTCTCAGAGAACTCATCAATCACTCACAGAACATCATTCTCTGCATCTCAGACAGAGAAACTCTCTGAATTCATGAATAAATCAATCTCAGTGAAGAATATTCTTGAGCATCTCTCACAGAATCAAGCTATTTTTCTACAAGAAATGCTTACTGCTTACAAACATTCTCAAACTGAGTCTCTAAACATAATCTTCAGAGATACTCACAAACTGAAAAGAAACTTTCTTAAGCTGTGATCACTTAAGATCACTTATTGAATCACAATCTATAAAAGCTTTTGCAAGTTTGTATTTGAAATTGACTTATAAGTCTGACTGTGTAACATGAAAGATGAAGAAGCTGTTATCTATATAATAACAGATCTCTATTACACTGAAGTCAAGAACTGGCTGAATTATCTAGAGAATGATCATGAGAGATTCTGATGATCTGTTCTCAAGATCTATCTAGAGAATAAGTTGAGAGACTTTATAAGCTGAATAGAGAATATCTGAGCTGTGATCATCAATATTAGAAAAAGAGATGAGAAATCTGATGAAGACTACTCATGATACTTTATAAAATTATGATATAAATTAAGATCTGTGAAAACAGGGCTCTGAAACAAGACCTGAATGATGATATTTATAAAGAGACTGAATAAAGATATGCAGAATAAGCTCATTGAGTAAGACTTTAAGTTCTTGACTCTGAAGAAACTGATAACTCTCATTCACTGCTTACAGATCACTGTGAGAGTCACAGATCTGTGAAGAGCAGATCACTGACTGACTCTGTGAGAACTAGAATAACAGAGAACAGATTTACTGAAAAAAGATAATAAGATATAGAGAGATTCATGTCTAACTGCTGAGTAGAAAGAGAGAGCTTCACAAGCTCTTATAAATAGAGTGTATAATAGAGAGATTAAGAAAAAGAGACTCTACTTTATCTGTTCTAAATCAGAACATCTTCACACAAACTATCTAAATAAATTAAAATAGAAATTTGAGAAGTTGTGAATAGAGTCAGCAATAGTCTTCTTAAGAATCTTGAAGCTGATACCTGAATCTGTTACTTCTCTGATGAAAATACTTGCTTATGAGAAGAGACTGTGCTGCAGTACTGCTACTCTGCAAGTATGAAAAGCATTGATGAACTCAGAATCTCAGATCACTGTAATGTCTCTAAAGCTTATAAAGTGAATGAGCTGAAAGATGAAGACTGAGAATCTGCTCTTGTAATAAACAGAATATGAGAACTCAGATCTGAGAACTGAGAGACTTATGAGAGTCATCTTTGAATTGTAAGATCTCTCTGAAATCTGAAGAAGATTTACAGAAACTGTGATTATCATGAATATTACAGATAACATATATTTAAGACTTGCATGACTTCAAAGACATAATTCATATATAGCTGTCTGTGAGTCAGGTTTATACTTCTGATCAGTGTTGACAGACTCACTTATAAAGATAGAAGCAGTTGATGCTGTAGAGTTAATTAAAGAAGACAAGCTCATCTATGTAATGACTTTATAAGTGTTTGAGAACCTCACAGTCATGAAAACTGAGCTTCAGATATCAGAGAAATACTGAGATCTTACAGAGATATTTAACTCAGTTAAGACAGCTGAGCTTTCTTCTCACTGTGAGAAGAATCTGATAATAGATTTAATAGAAGAGTAGAAACTCTTCTGAGAATCAATCTATAAGCTCTCTTATTATGAGACAGAGATCTTGTAAATCTATATGAAGAAGAATCTGAAGAATGACTTTATCTAATCTTCACAGATCTTCATGAGAGTCTCTGTGATATTTATAAAGAAGAAGAATGAAGATCTCAGATTGTGTGTAGATTATTATGACCTGAACTTCAAGATAATAAAGAGCTGCTACTCTCTGTCTTTGATTAAGAATGTGATTAACTGTCTTACAGAAGCTGTTATATTCACACAACTGAATGTGATTAATATATATACACAGCTGTAAATACAGTCTGAGAATGAATGAAAGACTGTCTTTAGAACTGTACTGAGATTATTTGAATATCTAGTAATATCTTTTAATCTGACTAATATCTCTGCAGTATTTCAGTCTTTTATTAATAACACACTTCATATATATCTGAATTTCTTCATGATAATATATCTGAATGATGTGATGATGTACTTCATGAAGAAGAAAGAACACACTGAGTATGTATAAAGTGTGTTGAAGGTCTTAAATGAGATAGAACTGTATATTAAGCTTGTAAAGTGCAACTTCAGTACTCATTGAATTAATTTTCTAGAATATATAATCACTGTGAATGATATTCAGATGAAATCTTTATGAGTTGAGACTATTCTATCATAACTGAAGCTAACTAGTATTCATGAGATTCAGATCTTTCTGAACTTTGTGAATTTCTATAGATGATTTATCTTTGTATTTATGAGAATCTTCTTGACTCTTACAGACATACTGAAGAATGAAAATAAGAAGAAGTCATTCTATAAACAGAGAATGAAAAGATTGTTGAGAAGAAAGAACTGTAAGAACTTTCTTATTTCAGAAGCTTACAGAGTCTTTACAAGATTGAAACAGATATTCATGAATACAGTGATACTGTTTCACTTTAATCTCTTACTCTTAATCAGATTGAAGACAGATGTCTTCTTCTTTACAATTTCAGAAATAGTCTCATAACTACAGTCAAATGAGAACTGGGTTTCAGTGATCTTTTTCTCATGAAAGATACAACTCACAGAGATTAACTATGACATTTATAATCAGAAGCTTCTTATGATAGTGAAATTCTTCTGTTACTGATATCACTACTTTGAGAGTCTTGTAACAGTGATTACTGTTAGAACTGATCATAACAGCTTACAACAGTTTGCTTCAATCAAGAAACTCTCACAGCAGCAGGTTTGCTGAGGTCAGAGACTGAGTGAGTTCTGATTCAAGATAGAATATATTAAGAAAACTAAGAACTCAGTGAACAGATTCTCTCACAGATCAGACTATATTAAGAAGATCAGAGTGACAGACACAGAGAGATTAGAGAAGATAGAAAAGCTTCACAGAATGCTTAGACTGAGTGTTGTAAAGAGATTAACTGAAGAGTCTCTCAATTCTCTATAAGAGAAGAGGGAAAAGAGAGAGAAGAAGTCTGTATAACTACTCTCTATAACACTGAGAGTCAACACTCTGAGAATCTCTGTGAGAATTCTTGAAGAGAGTATCTATAATCTGAAGAGTTTATAAGCTTTGAGAAGTGCTGTGAAAGATCTGATGTAAGAGAAAATAGAATATAAGTCTTTATAAGATCTTCTATTCAGATTGTCTGAACTGCAACTGAAGAATGAATATGCTCAGTATATTCAGAAACTACTTATAACAGAGATCAATCCTGCAGAAATAAAGAATTAAAGAGATTTAAATAATCTCTTGCAAAGAGAGAGCTGAATTTATATGCCTGTAAATGAGTTTCTATATATAGAACTCATTAAAAGGCATTATAACTCTTCTCTAGTGAGTTATTTTACAGATACTAGAACTCATGAGTTACTTGTAAGAAAATACTTCTGATCAAAGATATGAGAACTTGTGAAGAAGATAGTAAATTCTTGTGCTATTTATCAGAATTTGTGAGTAGTGCAGTTCAGGTTATATAAAGAACTTACTTCTCTACTCATTCTGTGAGAACCTTGAGAACAGCTAGAAATGAATGCTCTTGTGAGTCTCTCTGAAAGCAAGAATATATATAATGTCTGCTTTGACAGTGTGCTGATAATAGTGAATCACTTTATTAAGATGACATACTTTATACTCACTCACAAGAACTTGAAGTCAAAGAATTTGACTCACATTTTTATTCATGATGTGATTTAGTTGCATGAATTATCTGCAAACATTGTCTCAGACAGAGAATCAATTTTTACAGAAGAGTTCTGATCTGATCTGATGACTATACTGAAGATCTCACAAGATCTAAGTATGACTTTTTATCAATAGACAGATGATCAGATAGAATATCTGATAAGTATATTGAAACAGTATCTGCAGTGCTTTGTCAATTACAATCAGAATAACTGAGTGTATTGATTATCACTTACAGAGTTTGTATATAATAACTTAAAACATGTCAGCACAGATAAAATCCTCTTTGAGATGCTCACTAAGACTCATCTGCAGATAATCTTGATGAATCTGTGAGAGTACACTATAGAGTGTGATAATATCTGTGAACAGGCTGAGAGAATTCAAGAGATCTGGGAGAAAGTCTGTGAATTCTTGAGAAAGACTCAAGAGTATCAGAAGAGATACTATGACTTCAAGTATATTATAAAGAGTTTTAAGAAAGATGATAGAGTCTGACTGAGTCTAGAAAACATCATTATATAGAGATCTAGCAAGAAGCTGAATCTCTTACAGATAGAGTCTTACAAGATTATGAAGAAAGTTAGCTTACAGTTCTACAGATTGAAACTGTTATCTGAATTGCAGATATATAATATTTTTCATGTCTCTTTACTCTGTGAATATAAGAAATTCTCAGAAGAGAACTCTGTGACTCATCACTCTATTTATAAAGTACTAGAGAGTGAAAGAGAATATCAGATTAAAGAGATTATTGACTCAGAGAAGTGAGATTGTGAGCTCTAATTCAAGATTCAGTGATAAGAATATTCTGACAAGATGAATAAGTTCACTTGAGAATCATTCAGACAGATAAGACATCTGCAGAAGCTGAGACATAACTTTCATACTGTGAATTCTGATAAGTCAGAATAATGTAATCTTCACTAAGAATCTGATTGTGATAAAGATATTAACACTGTCATTTGTGAATTCTAGTCTATAAGATAATGAGTTTCTACTGAGATGAACAGTCTGCAGTGTATGTAAGAAAAGAAGAAATTATATTCTTATTAAAGCTAAAAAATAAGAAAATAAACAGAGCTGTGAAAACAATTTAGAGATTAATAAAGAAAAAATAAAGAAAACTCAAACTTATACTCTCAATATCTGTGACACTCAATCTTCTCATAACTATCAATTTTTCTCTTCAAAGAAGCAGAGAGCATCATATCTGTAATACAGACAATTGTTGCATTTGATATGAAGATTATCAGAAATGCACAGACTTCAGAGAAGTCAGACACTAGAGTGTGTACAGTTGCAGCAGAATCTTGAGAGCTGATTATCTGCATGTGTGATCAGATAGTTTTTATGAAGCTGTATCTGCTCTCTCAGTTATGCTGAAGTATTCAGTCTGAAAACAATTGAGATATAGAGAGAGAGCTCATCTGCTCAGATTATCTTCTGTCATGAATTTATGACATTTGCATTGTCTTGATTATCTGAATTTTACAGGTATCTGAGAACTCATCTCTCATTGACAATGAGATTGTGAAAATGCGCTGTGGCGCGAGAATCATTGATAGAAAACCTAGGCATATTCACATATATCTGGTCAGAGATTGTATGAACAGAGGGAGGGTGATCATAGGCCTGCAGAGCCGCAGAAGACACTGATAATATCAGAAGCTTTGTAAGAACTGTCAGCTAGAATCTGTAAGAAATTACTTATAAGAAGACTTACAGCAAAGAGAGAGACTGTGCTGCTTGAAGTCAGAGACTGATCTGAGAAAGAAATGAGATAAGCTGCTGGCCTGAAGATCAGATGCAGTGATGAGGCTGAGAGAAGTGAAGATATGATTATAAGTGATAGTATCTCTGCTTCATCAGCTGATAAAAAGTGATCAGAGAAGTCACAGAGATGCTCATAAGAAGCTCAGCAGTGATCAGACATCATTTACAAAGATATTAGAATTGAAAAAATTTTTATTCTTGAAAAGTTCTTGAATCAATATATGAACATTGTCAGAAACACTCTCTCTCTGTCATCTGAGTGAAAACACTTCACAGATGAATGAGAATACTCACAGTTTGTAAGAATGAGAGCTGTTATAGAAAAAGAGAAAAGAAGATGAGATTTCACAGACAGATCTGAAGTATTTATACTACTCTAAAGAGATTTGCTTATACTGTGAGTGATTTCATGAAACAGTCAGATTACTCTAGTAAACAAGAGTGATTATGAATCACAGATCTGAATCTTTCTATATGACTATAAAGAGTGATTACAGACTGTGAATATCTTGATTCTACAATTCTACAGAGTTAATGAAAGAATGAAAAATTCCTCACAATTCTACAGTGTCAAAGAACAATGATTTGTGAGAATGAGTGAAAGATCAACTCATGAATATTTCTCTTTGATGAGAATAATCTCACAGAGAGTGATTCATCTGTGAGATAAATCTGTGTGATGATCACATAAGAATCTCATGAAAATAATTGAGAGTCAACTGAAATTCTTCTGTATGAAAGATATGAGATGAATCTGTGTGATAGTCAGAGAAGAATCTGTAGATTATAAAGAATCTCACAGAATAAGAAACTGAGTGACAGACTCTTTTCTCTTTATAATAACAAGGAATTTTTCCTCACTGAGATTTTTTATAGATGTGAAGAGTTTTTAGTGAGTATCACTGCAGTGCTGAGCTGATTTTATGAAGTCACTCAGTGAAAGACTTTGCAGACAAAGCCTTAGAGAGGCGGCAGATATAGGAACTCTCACTTCTTACAGAATCTTTATCTCTTTTTCTCTCACGTATATGACTATTACAGCTAGAGCATCTTGACTACGTTCTTGATCTATGATCTGACGTTCATGAATACTATTCACAACTCAGCTTGAATGCTATTATACATTTGACTTCTACATTCTATCTTCCTACCGCGAATACTTCTAGTAGTTAACAGTACATATCACGCCAAGCTGCAAACACCCGAATAATCGCCTGCGAGCACTTATTCTTACAGATCTGATCTCATACATTTCTTGGCGTGAATCCTGCTGAGACTGACTATCAAAAAAACATGTAAAGTGACTATATATCAGATCTTAAAATGAAACCATGACTTGAAAAAAATAAGAAAGTGATTTTATTTAATCTCATTTAGTTTCATTCTTGATATAAAGTTACTATTTTTAGACATTTTAAGGTTTTTTTTAGACTATTTTTAATTTTTTAAAAAGTAATGCTTTTTGATAACACTCAAATGAGATTTAAAGTCATTTAAAGCAATAAAAATAATTTAAATTGAGAAGTGGAAATCATGATCTCATTTGAAAAATGTGATAAGAGTAGACAGTAAGTCTCACTGAGACAGTATGAGACTACTATCTAATGTTAAAACTATGTAATGAGATCAGTCAAATTGATAATGAGACTATCAAAAAATCTGGTTCTGGTCTCAGACACGATTACACAGTCAGTCTAGAAAGAAGAAGAAGAAGAAGAAGAATAAGAAGTAAATTATAAAGAATAATAAGAAGAATGAGAAAGAGAAGAAAGATAATAAGTAGAAAAAGTTTTTTTCTTTTTATATTAATTAGTTATAAGTTTATAATTATTAATAATTGAAATTAATTTTAAGTTTTCAAAAATTATTGTACAAGTTGTAATCAAGTCAGAAATAATATATATATATATATATATGTAACTATCATGATTCACAAATCACTATAATATATAAGTATCAATATTTTTTCAACATTAATATTTACAATATTAATATATTTTTAATAATATTATCTAATAATATAATTTAATAACACTCTCTTTTATAATATTAATATATTTCAAGAAATATAACAAAGATTAATCAAGATTATTTATTTACTTTTATATATTAATAATATTCAATCTGAGATAGTATTAAAATTATAACTAAGCTAAGATAGAAGATTATTTTCTGTTATAATAATTCTTCTTATATATATCAGTGATCAGTTATTATCTTTATTAAAAATAAATTATAATTCTTCTTAAATTTTTATTATATCTTCTGAATTTACTTCTTTTACTTCTTTCACTTCTTGTAAGAAATCCCGCTTCTCGCGGATTCTTTACCTCTATTTCTATCTCTTGCATAATCAATAGGGTTAGCGGCCCTTGACTACACACAACTATATAGACTGAAGTTCATGAATACTATTCATAACTCAGCTTGAATGCTATTATACATTTAATCTCTATATTTTATCTTTCTACTGTGAATACTTCTAGTAGTTAACAGTATATATCACATCAAGCTGTAAACACCTGAATAATCATCTGTAAGCACTTATTCTTATATTTTAAGCTCAGTCAGTCAGCAATCACTCATTATAACTGAAAGAACTAGAAACTTATATACTTCAATCTCTGTAAACTCTACTGCAGACACTCAGAAGCAGTCATCTAAATCATGAATAATTCTTATAAAAGAAGTCTTAGAGAACTTATTAATTACTTATAGAATATTATTCTCTGCATCTGTAACAGAGAAATTCTCTAAACTTATAAATAAATCAATCTCAGTGAAGAACATTCTTGAGTATCTCTTACAGAATCAAGCTATTTTTCTATAAGAAATGCTTATTACTTATAAACACTCTTGAACTGAGTCTCTAGACATGATCTTCAGAGATACTTACAAATTAAAAAGAAACTTTCTTAAGTTATAACTACTTAAGATTACTTATCAAACTATAATCTATAAAAGCTTTTATAAGTTTGTATTTGAAATTGACTTACAAGCTCAGTTATATGATATAAAAGATGAAGAAGCTGTTATTTATATAATGACAGATCTCTATTATACTGAAGTCAAGAACTGGCTGAATTATCTAGAGAATGATTATAAGAGATCTCACTAATCTGTTCTTAAAATCTATCTAGAGAATAAGCTAAGAAACTTTATAAGCTGAATAGAGAATATCTGAATCATGATCATCAATATTAAAAAAAGAGGTGAGAAATCTGATAAAGACTACTCACAGTTCTTCATAGAATTATAATATGAATTAAGATCTATAAAAACAGAGCTCTGAAATAAGACTTGAATAATAATATTTATAAAGAGACTGAATAAAAATATACAGAATAAGCTTATTAAATAAGACTCTAAGTTCTTAGCTCTGAAGAAACTGATAACTCTCATTCACTGCTTATAAATTACTATAAGAGTCACAGATCTGTAAAGAGCAGATTATTAATTAATCTCACAAGATGTAAGAATAAGTGCTCACAGGCGATTATTCAGGTGTTTGCAGCTTGGCGTGATATGTACTGTTAACTACTAGAAGTATTCACAGTAGAAAGATAAAATGTAGAGATTAAATGTATAATGATATTCAAGCTGAGTTATGAATAGTATTCATGAACTCTAGTCTATATAGTTATATGTAGTCAAGAGCTGCTAGCTCTATTAATTATATAAGAGATAGAAATAGAGATAAAGAATCTGTGAGAAGTGAGATTTCTTATATACTTCTCTCTCTCTAAGGCTTTGTTCATGAAGTCTTTCACTAAGTGACTTCATAGAATCAGCTCAGCACTGCAGTGATACTCACTAAAAATTCTTCACATCTATGTAATTCAAAGATTGCTTAAGCTAGCGTACAATTATAGACGTACGCCGGCTTCTTATATATTGTAATATCGTATATTAAATTAATTAGTGGCCACTATAACCCTCCTCTTTACACTCATACATGTACACTAGTAGTTCGGAAGCGGCTGCGTTATTATTCAACAGTTGTACATTCTTCCGAATCACATTCTTCCTCATCAGATTTGTG
>NW_025544789.1:0-1917 GCF_000003525.1 Blastomyces dermatitidis ER-3
TTATACAACTCTTCTTTGATGAAATAAAATAAGATAAGACTGAGATAAAAATAGAAGTATCATAGAAATCTTCAATCTCACTCATTTTATTTATAATATACACTGTATATCTATTTAAAAATAGAAATATGAGAATAGTGCAATCTCTGAGTTATATGAATAATATTAATCTAGTCTACAGCTCAAAAACTATCAAAGAGAATTTAAAAGTAATTAAAGAAACTGTAAAGAAAATCTTTATTAGAGTAGATATCAATTAAATTCAATTTAATATAAATAAAACTGAGTTAATTCATTTCTTTTCTAAATTTAATGAGAAAGAACTATCTCTAACTCTTTTAAATAGAGAGATTAAACTCAGTGTAAATATTAAATGATTAGAAGTATGATTAAACTTCAAGTTAAATTTTAAATATCACATTCAATAAAAAACTGTTAAGACAGAAAGACTATTGAACAATATAATTAGACTATTAAATATAGAGAGAGATCTATTCTTCCAGGCTATAAAACAGTTATATATAGCCTGTATTATATCAGTAGCTGATTATAAAGTTCAAGTTTGATAAAATAATTAAGAGAATTTCACTGAACTCTTTCAAAGTCTGTAAAACAGAGTCTTGAGAAGAATTCTGAAAGCATTTAAATCATCTTCTATTAAAATAATGAAAATTGAAGCTTCAATTCTTTCTTCTACTATTAGATTTGAAAAGATCTGTATGAACTATACTCTGAGAGTTGTAAAGATGAGCTTAAATTATATAATCAGAGAAAGAGTCTCTTCTTTATTTTCATTAATTAACTCTGAAAATGAACTGAATTAGAATAGATTCCTTGATTAAAATGAAAATAATTCTTTAAAGAAAATGTCTTCTTAACTATACAGACTATACTCTCTGATTAAAAATCAATTTTCTTCTTTAAATATTGAAAAAGTTGATTATAAGAAGTTATCTCTCTGAAGAAAAAAGCTTAAATCTCTTATAGACTTATAAATAAGTGAACTATTAAAAGAGAAAGATATGATAGTATTTGAGAGATTTCTATATTATATAAAGACTCTTATTCTGATTTATTCAGATAACTTAAAAAATGAGAACTTGAATAGATTAGACACAGACATTACTTAGAAAGAAAATAATATTAATTTTATCTTAGATTTCTGAAATCTAGACTCTGAATGTGAAGTCTTTGATACTGAACTATTTATAATAGTAAAAGCTTTCAAACTCATTGAAATAAAATCTTATAAAAGAGAAAATTATTTGAAAGAGATATAAATATTCTCTGATAGTCAAGCTGCTTTAAAAAGACTTAGAAATAGTCAGATTCATAATGATTAAATAAATCTTGAACTGATCTTAAACTCTATTTTAAAAATTCAAAAGAGAAGAATATCAAAGCTGATAATTCATCTACACTAAGTTCCTGCTTATATGAATATTCATGATAATGAATTGACTGATTCAGCTGTAAAAAAGAGTGCAGAATTAAGCAGATCTATTCAAAAAATTATATTCTGATCTTTTATAAAAGAGAAAAATAAAAGAATCTTATTTAAATAAGTGAAATAAAAGCTGACAGAAATAAAAGAAGAGTATATATTATTCAAGATTTGAAATAAAACTTAAGTGAAAATCTTGTTTAATTAAATATAAAAAGAAAATATTCTCATCTATAATACAGCTGAAACTAGAATATGACTATTTTAAATCTTATATATAAAGATTTAATGATAGATTTGACTCAATAGAATGCTCATTCTATAATATAAATGAGGAATTCTGAGTATATTATAATACACTATGCATTATATAATAGTCTCAGAGTCAGATTTGAAAGAGAAGATGATTTAATCAATTAATATAAGATTCTTATTCTCAACTGAGACAGGTAATTAAATATTTAATAGACTTT
>NW_025544789.1:2229-84746 GCF_000003525.1 Blastomyces dermatitidis ER-3
TGATTTTGTATATCTGAATTGATGAATGTATAATAGTTAACTTTACAGACATAGAAAAAACCCTGAGAACTAAAGTTCTCAGATAGATGTCATAGTCTCTGACTGCATACATCTATAATTGAAGAATAATAATAATAATTATAAAGAGAAGTATGAGTATTTTTTCTCTAAGTACTTTCAGAGTTTTGAATAGATTTTAAGATAGTAGATTTAAAAACAGCAGATTATACTGCTTAAGTATATATTTTTTTCTGATTTAAAAAAGAAAAAGATAAATAAGAGTCAGTAATTATACTAGAAATTTTCAATATTTTTTAAACTATATTTAAAATTCTAATCTTGAACTTAATCACTTTCTGTAGTTATCTAGTCTGAGTATGAAGAATTAACAGAACTTCTTCATTTATCTTAATTAGATACTATTTTTCAAGAATTTTACTGACTTTTTTAAGCTCTTATATTTTAAGAATTTATTATTTCTCTATTTCTTCTTTCTTTTTTCTCTTCAGAATTTCAATCTCAGAAATAGTATCTGAGAAAGCATCTTTTTTCACATTAACTAAGTATATTTTTAAACTTATTTTTCTCACTCAATGAAAAGTTAATCAGACTGTTTCAATCAAGAGATTTCAACACTTTCAATCACTTCATCACAAACTCACTCGATTTTTTGAATAAGAACCCGCTGATAGATCCATTGAAAAGCCCTCAATCATACAAGCATTCTGACCCCATCGCCGACCGCATACCCTGTGTGGTGATGGAGTTATCCAGCCAAACATGAACCGGACGTTGTTCAAAGCTCCTGTGTGGGATTATCCCCTGTTCTCCCCTACCACACCACAACCCCGGGCCAGAGTGTCATACAAATTGTAAGGTGAAGTGACCTAGTCATATGCACCAATCTTCTCAATTTTGGAAGATCCCCGACCTGTAGTTGTGGAGATATCCGAGGAGCAACCTCCGCGAAAACCCTGTCCATCTTTGATGTTCCAAAACACCAACACCAAGTCTCACCCTCGTACCGCCCTTCCCAATCTGGCCCATCCCTGGCAGAAAAATACAAAAAGATACCTCAGCAATAATATCAAGCACATAATCAACAGACTCTTCTGAAGTGCAATCTCCACAGTCCGTCGCCAGTGTATCTAGACTTCAACACCAAGTCTCACCCTTGTACTACCTCTCTCAATCTGGCCCATCCTCAGCAGAACAATACAAAAAGATACCTCAGCAACAGCATTCAATACATAATCAGTGAACAATGAGTCAACAGCACATCAACAACTATAAAATCAGTATATCTCAAGACCTGACTGAGCCTTGGATCTCTGCACAGTGAGATATATTAAATCTAGTTTTAATATCTCAATATTCAATAGATTCTGCAAGAGATTGAGAACAGCAACACTAGATTTCTATTAAATTTGAGAATTAACTCTATATTAATATAATCATTGATAAAGTCTTCTATTTTGAGATATAAATAACCAGTTTCTCTACATCTCACTGACAATATTTACATTATCATATAGAAACAGACTTATATTCTCTATAATATCAAGACTCTGAAGAGAGAAAGTCTTGATAGAGACTATACAGTAGTGCATATCTTAGCAGTTTCTATCTCATTCTTCTGCAGCAGTTAATGCAAAAAAAAAGATCTTAGAAATAGTTTTTTACTTCTCTTGAAAAAGTAAGATGTTTTTCTCTGAGTTTTATACAATATTCTTACAAAGAATTAAAAACAGAGTTATTTTCTGTCATAATTTCATATTCTTTTAAGTAAGAATTACTTTTTCAGTGACTGAAGAGCTTTCATTAATACTTAATTCTCTTTTACACTCTTTATTGACTGATTTGAGTTGCACACTTGTTATGTGAGAAGAATTGAATGATTTAGAATAAAATTGAATAGTTTTAATCAATTTCTCTGCAAAAAATTGACTTATTTTTTGTCAGTTTTTCTCTCAAAAACTGTCATATTATCTGATTTATTATCAATTGATATCATACTTTTTCTCACTGTATCTCAAGAAAGAGTTTGTAAAGATTTTATTAATTTATCTTAAAAATCACTTTTAGTTTATTAGATTCTCTTCAAAAATCTAACCTAGTTACTGAACTAGTGTGAAAAAAAATCAGATGTTTTATACATAAAAGTCTTTCATTCTTCTTTTAAAGCAGTCTGACCAACTTTTCAATTGAAAACAGACTTAGAAATCTCTTAATTGAAACAGTCTGACCAACTTTTCAATTCAAAAGAGTTTAATAAATATCTCAATTGAATTAGTCTGACCAACTTTTCATTAAGTAAGAACAATGAGTTCAAAAGTATACTCAGTTGATGTGGAAAAAGATGCTTTCTTAAATACTATTCCTGAGATTGAAATTCTGAAGAGAAGAAAGAAAGAAGAGATAGAGAAATAACAAGTTCTTGAAATACAGAAACTTGAAAAAGTAAGTAAAATTCTTGAAAAGCAGTATCTGAGTGAGATGAATGAAGAAGTTCTGTTAATTCTTCATACTCAGACTAGACAACTACAGAAAGTGATTAAGTTCAAACTTGGAATTTCAAACACAGTTCAAAAAACTTTGAAAATTTCTAATACAATCACTGACTCTTCAGTTTGCTCTTCTTTCTTTTCTACTTCTTCTTCTTCTTCTTCTTTGAATTAGAAGAAAACATATACTTAAGCAGCTGAATCTGCTGTCTCTAAACCTGCTATCTCTAAATCTGCTGTCTCAAAACCTGCTCAAAATCCTGAGAAAACTGAGAAGAATACTGCTCATGTCTCTATTCATAGAAAAGTGAAAAAGAAAATGCAAAAAGAGAAAAACTTTCAAATCTTCAGAAATAGAAGACTTATTCTCAAAGTCTCAAATCAGAACATTCTGCAAAGAAACAAGCTAAACTCAAATCTCATTTTCAGAATTAGAAATAAAATTAATCAGCAGTTCTTTTCTCAGTTGATAACTGATATTAAAGTTCAAAAATCAGTTATAGCTTCAATTGAATCATCATTCTTTGAAAACTTCATTATTCTGACTACAATGTCTGAATTCAGTGCTGAATTCCTTATTCAGAATGAGAATCTCTGAAAGTCAGTAGTAGAATCTTTGCTAAACACAATAATTCTATCTGAAAGAGATGAAAAGTGAGACAAATTCATTCTTTATAATATTTCAGTTGAAATTTTTAACTGTGAAGAAGAAATGCTACTTCTCAAAAATGAATTGAAAGAATACAACTCTATTCAACTGAGAAAGAAGCCTGTATAACTAAATTCAATTGAGTTCAGACAAAGTAGGAGAAATGCCTCTGTTCTAATATATATAAAAACACTTGAACAGTCAAAGATCTCTGAAGTAAGAGTAGCAGATTTGAAAATGAGAGTTCATGAATACAAAGACTCAAGAATGAATCTCAAAGCTCAAACACAGTGTTCAAACTATCAAAGATATGAATACTTTACAATCTCATGTTTTAGAGACTCAAAATGTGCATTCTGTGCTAGAGATCATAAAACTAGTGAGCATAAATATGAAACATACTCAAAAAGAGATAAAATTTGTCAATATACTCTGCTTAAGTGCTCTAATTGCAAAGAAAAACATGCATCTAGCTTAAAAGAATGTATGTTTACTTCTAGAACTCAAAAGAACTGAAGAAAAGATGAAGCTCAAAGTCAATCTAGAACTAAAGAGAAGAGTCAAGTCAGTAAACTCATAACTGTAAGCTTAAAAAGAAGAAACTCTCAACTATCTAAGTCTTCAAACTTCAATTCTTCAGTTAAATATAAACAGAATTTGAATTCTCAAACTTCTGTTAAGATTAGAGAATTGAGAAATGACTCTGATAATAAACTAGATATAATGTAAGCAGTTGAGATTTCTACTTTTCAGAACAGTTATAATCTACTATCTGATAATAGTGATTAGATTCTACTCTACTCTCTTTTAGTATGAATATACAATAAAAATAATAAAAAAAGTTTAAAAACTCTTTAAAAATCATATTTATTCAAAATAATGTGAATAGAAACTCAAATTGTATTTATTCTTGTCTTCAAATTACATTTGAATAAAAAGTTAATTTTATACTACTTCAGAAGCTGAATTTTGATACTGAGCAAAAATATATCATTTCTCATTCAAGCTACTACTGCTTTTTATCTCAAAAGTCTGAGATAAAGTCAAGAGTAGTGATCTATGAAAGAAAGAGATCAAGATATCAATTTAATCTAAGATTTGATATCATGTCTGACCCTGATATTCTGATGAGTGATATTATAGATAAAGAAAATGAGTTTGATACTATACAGCTTATAAATATCTATAATGAAAAGTTATTGAAGAAAAATAATAATATCTGAATAATTGATAGAGGATTTCTGAACATAACTTCATCAAGAAACTCTATAATTACAGAAGATTTCAATGCACATTATCTCTGATGAAATTCAGAATGTAAGAGAGCAGTAAGAGTTGATAATCTGATTAAATGAATCTTTGAGCATTTAATAGATTTGATTAATAAGTCTGATCAACAAACATTCTTTAGAACAGATATGAAATAGAAGTCTATTATAGATCTAATCTTTATATCACAAAATCTAATGAAAAGAAGACTTGTAAACTGATTTATTAATTTGAATAAGACATCAGAATCAGATCATGAGATTATTCAATTTAATATTGAACTGAGTGAAAAATAAATGAGTGAAAATCCTCTTCTCTCTAATCAGTATAACTTTGAAAAAGCTGATTGAAAAGCAGTTAAAGAAAGTATAAAACTGCTAAAATCTGAAAGACAGAATAAGCTATATTGAAATTCTGATCAAGATATCTCAAATGAAATGCTTGAGAATAGAGTGAAGCTTATTATATCTATTATTCTAATAAGTGTTAGAGATAATATTTCAAAAAGAAAATCTTCTGAGTATTCAAAATCTTGATAAAATAAGAATATCTCATCTAAAAGAAAAGAATTAGCTACTGCTAGAAGAGATTGAAAGAATGATGTAATATCTGATGAAGAGTTCAAAGCTGTCAGAAATGAATATTTTTCAGATATCAAAAGAGCTAAAACAGACTGATAGAATAAATTTCTTGAAGAAGCATAAAAGAAGAAAGTTTTTAAAGCTTTTAACTATACTAAAACAAGAAGTGTAGCAAAACTTCCAGTCTTAGAATATAAGTTTCAGAATGAATTATATACAGCAAACTCTTTTGAGAAAAAATATCAAGCTTTTATAAGAATTCTCTTTCAGAACTCACCAGATTCAGATTCAGATTCAGAGGAAGAGAATATATCACTTCTCAACTATATTAATGAAAATGACTGGGAATAATCTGATCTTATACAAGATGAATTAGAGTCAGCTATCTTCTCAAGTTCTGTTAAAACTGCTGCAGATCCTGATTCAATTAATCACTTGATTATTTAAAATATATATTCCTACTTAAAGAATGAATATTTTGAGCTCTTTTTCAATCTCTTGAAAAATGAATATTATTCTGAATGCTGGAGAGAAGCCACTGAAGTGATTCTTGTAAAACCTAATAGAAAAACTTCAATTTCTAAGTCATATAAAGTAATATCTCTATTGAACTGTTTAGAAAAGGTTTTAGAAAAGATAATAGCTACTTGACTATTATTATTATTATTATTCTTCAATTATAGATGTATGCAGTCAGAGACTATAACATCTACCTGAGAACTTTAGTTCTCAGGGTTTTTTCTATGTCTGTAAAGTTAACTATTATACATTCATCAATTTCAGATATGTAAAATCAGAAAATTTCAGCTCAGAATACAAAAACTGTTTATAAATTGCAGTGTTTTAACATCTTTTGATACTTTGAAATCATTTGACAATATCATGACAAAAGAAAAGAGAAAAAGAACACAGTCTCAAAGATAGACACATTAAATAAATGAATAGAAAGAAATTGAAAGAAAAAGATAAAGAAAAAGATAAAGTAAAGAGAGACTATAACAAAACAAATTATTAAAAGAGAGTGTATAGCTGTTTTAACAGACTATATCTGATTAATTTTCTTCTCTTCATACTCAGATAATTCTGAATTTAGTCATTTTCTTATAGCTGCTTGAGTTTCTGATAGAAAGTCTATTAAGTATTTAATTCCTGTCTCAGTTGAGAATAGAAATCTCATATTTAATTGATTTAGATTATACTTCTCTTTCAATCTAACTCTGAGACTATTGTATAATACACAGTGTATTACAATATGCTCAGAATTCTCATTTATATTGCAGAATGAGCATTCTATTGAGTCAAATCTATCATTAAATCTTTATATATAAGATTTGAAATAGCTATGTTCTAGTTTCAGCTGTATTATAGATGAGAATATTTTCTTTTTACATTTAATTAAACAAGATTTTCACTTGAGTTTTATTTCAAATCTTGAATAATGTATACTCTTCTTTTGTTTCTGCCAGCTTTCATTTCACTTATCTAAACAAGATTCTTTTATTTTTCTCTTTATAAAAGATCAGAACATAATTTTTTGAATAGATCTGCTTAATTCTGCACTCTTTTTTACAGCTGAATCAGTCAATTCATTATCATGAATATTCATGTGAGCAGAAACTCAGTGCAGATGAATTATCAGCTTTGATATTCTTCTCTTTTTAATTTTTAAAACAGAGTTTAAGATCAGTTCAAGATTCATTTAATTATTATGAATCTGACTATTTCTAAGTCTTTTTAAAGCAGCTTGACTATCAGAGAATATCCATGTCTCTTTTAAACAATTTCCTCTTTTATGAGACTACGGGTGCTAGCCACCCGCAGGATGCATCTTAAACTAATTACATTTAATCCTCTATAATTAATCGATCACTGTGTCTGTCCTCTCAGACCAGTCACTAATTTCCAGAGGTGTTAGTTAGTGACTGCCACTGCTCACTTGATGATGTACACACCAAGCTTCCGGTTGCTGATCTCGGCCTCATTAGATGCTCATAGGCCTATCAATCAGTCATCATGACCTTGCCCCGTGTTAGAGACTAATCATAGGCTTGATAACTGCAGTTCTCCCTGCCAGTATTAGGGGCTGGCAGTGAGCTTGCAGCCTCTAGCCTATCAGAGTGCCCTGTCTAGAGCCTAGATACACATCTAGGCCTGCTAGTTGGGTGGTTTTTAAAATCATTCCCTGTATTTGAGGGGGAGCCAGGCTCTGATGACAGCCCTAGTTAGAGACTTGCTTAAGTAGTGTATAATCACTGCATTAGGCTTGGCTCTATATCATTAGAACCTTGACAGGTGCACAGTAGAATAGTGAGACATTGACACTTCATGCCGGCTCTGATGGGTGTTCACAGGATCTCACTTAACTAGTGGCTTGGCTTGCAGTAGAGAGTTCTACCCCGCACCAAGCCTTACTAATTAGGCTCAGCCTCTATTACATGGGGGCTTTCATGGGTAAGAAGTAGCAGATGCCAGCGGTGGGATTCGAACCCATGCACCTCTAATGTGTGCGGCCTTGATTACCAGTCTTACCAACTGGGCCACGCTGGCACTACTTGACTATCTTTTATAAGCTCTATAGATGATTCTCTTTTATTCAGTGAATAAATAAGAGATAGAAAACAGTGTTCTGTAATTAACACTATTCTCTCAGTTATTCATGATATTCAAATAGTAAAGTATGAGAATCTGGTCTCAACTGCAGTTTTTATTGATATAAAGAAAGCATTTAATCATGTTTCAAAGTCAAAGTTAATTCAGATATTGAAGATATTAAAACTGTCACTTTCTCTAATAAAATGAGTTAACTGTTTTATATTTAAAAGAATTATATAACTCTTCTTTGATGAAATAAAACAAGACAAGACTGAGATAAAAATAGAAGTATCACAGAGATCTTTAATCTCACTCATTTTATTTGCAATATACACTGTATATCTATTCAAAAATAGAAATATAAGAATAGTGCAATCTCTGAGTTATATGAATAATATTAGTCTAGTCTACAGCTCAAAAACTATCAAAGAGAATTTGAAAGTAATTGAAGAAGCTGTAAAGAAAATCTTTGTTAGAGTAGATATTAATTAAATTCAATTTAATATGAATAAAACTGAGTTAATTCATTTCTTTTCTAAACTCAATGAGAAAGAACTATCTCTAACTCTTTTAAATAAAGAGATTAAATCCAGTGTAAATATCAAATAATTAGAAGTATGATTAAACTTCAAGTTGAATTTTAAATATTACATTTAACAAAGAACTGTCAAGGCAGAAAGACTATTGAATAATATAATCAGACTATTTAATACAGAGAGAGGTCTATTCTTCCAGGCTATGAGACAGTTATATATAGCCTGTATTACATCAGTAGCTGATTATGAAGTTTAAGTTTGATGAAATAATCAAGAGAATTTCACTGAACTCTTTCAAAGTCTGTAAAACAGAGTCTTGAGAAGAATTCTGAGAGCATTCAAATCATCTTCTATTAAAGTAATGAAAATTGAAGCTTTAATTCCTTCTTCTGCTATTAGATTTGAAAAGATCTATATAAACTATGCTCTGAGAGTTGTAAAGATGAGCTTAAATCATATAATCAGAGAAAGAGTCTCTTCTTCATTTCTATCAATTAACTCTGAAAATGAACTGGATTGAAATAGATTTCTTGATTGAAATGAAAATAATTCTTCAAAGAAAATGTCTTCTCAACTGTATAGACTATACTCTCTGATTAAAAATCAATTTTCTTCTTTAAATATTGAAAAAGTTGATCATGAGAAGTTATCTCTCTGAAGAGAAAAGCTTGAATCTCTTATAGACTTATAAATAAGTGAACTATAAAAAGAGAAAGAATATGAACAGTATTTAAAGAGAATTTCTATAATTAATATAAAAGACTCTATTCTGATTTATTCAGATGACTCAAAAAATGAGAACTTGAATAGATTAGGCGCAGGCATTGCTTATACTGAAGATAATATTAATTTTATCTCAGATTTCTGAAATCTAGGCTCTGAATGTGAAGTCTTTGATGCTGAACTATTTGCAATAGTGAAAGCTTTCAAACTCATTGAAATAAAATCTCATAAAAGAGAAAATTATTTGAAAGAGATATGAATATTCTCTGATAGTCAAGCTGCTTTAAAAGAACTTAGAAATAGTCAGATTTATAATGATTAAATGAATCTTGAACTGATCTTAAACTCTGTTTTGAAAATTTAAAAGAGAAGAATATCAAAGCTGATAATTTATCTATACTGAGTTTCTACTCACATGAATATTCATGATAATGAATTGACTGATTCAGCTGTAAAAAAGAGTGCAGAATTAAGCAGATCTATTCAAAAAATTATATTCTGATCTTTTATAAAGAGAAAAATAAAAGAATCTTGTTTAGATAAGTGAAATGAAAGCTGGCAGAAATAAAAGAAGAGTATACATTATTCAAGATTTGAAATAAAACCCAAGTGAAAATCTTGTTCAATTAAATGTAAAAAGAAAATATTCTCATCTATAATACAGCTGAAACTAGAATATGACTATTTCAAATCTTATATACAAAGATTTGATGATAGATTTGACTCAATAGAATGCTCATTCTGTAATATAAATAAGAATTCTGAGTATATTGTAATGCACTGTGCATTATACAATAGTCTCAGAGTCAGATTGAAAGAGAAGTATGATCTAAATTAATTAAATATGAGATTCTTATTCTCAACTGAGACAGGAATTAAATACTTAATAGACTTTCTATCAGAAACTTAAGCAGCTATAAGAAAATGACTAAATTCAGAATTATCTGAATATGAAGAGAAGAAAATTAATCAGATATAGTCTGTTAAAACAGCTATACACTCTCTTTTAATAATTTATTTTGTTATAGTCTCTCTTTACTTTATCTTTTTCTTTATCTTTTTCTTTCAATTTCTTTCTATCTATCTATTTAATGTGTCTATCTTTGAGACTGTGTTCTTTTTCTCTTTTCTTTTGTCATGATATTGTCAAATGATTTCAAAGTATCAAAAGATGTTAAAACACTGCAATTTGTAAACAGTTTTTGTATTCTGGGCTGGAATTTTTTGATTTTGCATATCTGAAATTGATGAATGTATAATAGTTAACTTTACAGACATAGAAAAAACCCTGAGAACTAAAGTTCTCAGGTAGATGTCATAGTCTCTGACTGCATACATCTATAATTGAAGAATAATAATAATAATAATATACAGTTGAGAGAGTATTTTCTTTAAAGTATTATTCTCATTTCAATCAAGAAATCTATTTTAATTCAGTTCATTTTCTGAGCTAACTGATAAAAATGAAGAAGAGACTCTTTCTCTGATTATATGATTTGAGCTCATCTTCATAACTCTCAGAGTATAGTTCATACAGGCCTTTTCAAATTGAATAGCAGAAGATGAAATTGAAGCTTCAATTTCTATTGCTTTAATAGAAGATGACTTAAATGCACTCAGAATTCTTCTCAAAGCTCTATTTTGTAGACTTTGAAAGAGTTCAGTGAAGTTTCCTTGATTATTTTATCAAACTTGAACTTCATAATCAGCTACTGAGATAATACAGGCTATATATAACTGTCTCATAGCCTGGAAAGATAGATCTCTCTCAGTATTTAATAGTCTGATTATACTATTCAGTAGTCTCTCTGTCTTGATAATTCTTTATTGAATATAATATTTAAAATTCAACTTAGAGTTTAATCATACTTCTAGTCATTTGATATTCAAACTGAGTTTAATCTCTTTATTCAGAAGAGTTAGACTTAGTTCTTTCTTATTAAATCTAGAAAAAAAGTAAATTAACTCAGTTTTATTCATATTAAATTGAATTAGATTGATATCTACTCTAACAAAGATTTTCTTTACTGCTTTCTCAATCACTTCTAAATTCTCTTTGATTGTCTTTGAACTGTAGAGTAGATCAATATCATCTATATAACTTGAAGATCTCACTATTTTTATCTCTCTATTCTTGAATAAATATGCAGTGTATATTGCAAATAAAATAGATGAGATTGAAGATTCTTATAATACTTCTATTTTTATCTCAGTTTTATCTTGTTTTCTTTCATCAAAGAATAGTTATATAATTCTTTTAGATATGAAATAATCAACTCATTTTATTAGAGAAAGTGACAGTTTTAACATCTTCAAAGTTTGAATTATCTTAGACTTTGAAACATGATCAAATGTATCTTTTATATTAATAAAAACTGCAGTTGAGACCAGATCTTCATACTTTGCTACTTGAATATTATGAATAACTGAGAGAACAGTGTTAATTACAGAATATTGTTTTCTATCTCTCATTTATTCATTAAATAGAAGAGAATTACTAATAGAGCTTATAAAAGATAATCTAGTAGCTATTATCTTTTCTAGAACTTTTCTTAAACAGTTCAGTAGAGATATTACTCTATATAACTTAGAAACTGAAGCTTTTCTATTAAATTTTATAAGAATTACTCCAGTAGCTTCTCTTCAGCATTCAGAATGATAATCATTTCTTAAGAGATTGAAAAAGAGCTCAAAATATTTATTCTTCAAGTAGGAATATGTGTTTTAAATAATTAAATGATTAATTGAATCAGGCCCTGCAGTAGTTTTAATTGAACTTGAGAATATTACTAACTCTAGTTCATTATCTGTAAGCTCAGATTATTCTCAGTTATTTTCATTAATATATTCATAAAATAATATATTCTTCTCTTCTAAATGTGATGAGTTTTGAAAGAGAATTCTTATAAAAGCTTGATATTTTTTCTCAAAAGAGTTTACTGTATATAATTTATTCTGAAATTCATATTTTAAGATTGAAAGCTTTGCTATACTTCTTATTTTAGTATAGTTAAAGACTTTAAAAACTTCTTTTTCTTATACTTCTTTAAGAAATTTGTTTCAGTAATCTGTTTTGACTTTTTTAATATCTGAAAAATATTCATTTTGAATAGCTTTGAACTCTTTATCAGATATTAAGTTATTCTTTCACTCTCTCTTAACAGTGACTAATTACTTTCTTTTAGAAGTGATATTCTTATTTCATCAAGATTTGAAAAACTCAGAAGACTTTTTCTTTAAAATATTTTCTTCAATACTTATTAGAAGAATAGATGTAATCAGCTTTACTCTATTCTCAAGTATCAATATATATACAACTTAATAATACTAATATAAGAAAATCTAATAATTATCTCAACTAGAAATCTCTGTATAAGCAACTTCAACACTGACAGAATTGAATATAAATATAATACAAGCACTGAAGAAATGCTTAGATGCTTCTATATATTTCAATACTTTTAATCTCACTCTCTACTCATCATGAAGACTGAAAATGCTTATAAAACTAAGTGTAGATAAAGATGTCATCAGTTTACTAATTAATTAAGATTGATATATCAATGAATGATTGAAGAATCATGTAAAACAGAAGTTTCATACATGAATAAAAGTATGTGAACTAGTGTTATGAATATCTGATAATACTATCAAATATCTTAATATTCTGTTCTGACACACTATTATATAATAGAAAGTATTAAATTGATTACAGAGTATCTGATAGAGAAATACTTCTCTTACAACATTTATTTCTGACTTCAATATCAAGATTCTAGAAGCAGGTGATTAATCTTGAGAGAATTAAATAAAGATTAGTATGCTTAAGAAGACATTAACTTTAAAACTCTTACAGACTCTTATAAGTCTAGATAAAGATCAAACTTATAAAGATTTCTGCATACAACTTCAGATATTGAATAACTGTCTTATCAAGCTCAAGAGTATATAGAACAGTAGTAGAAGATATTATATCTCAGTCACTTATATATCTGTACTGAGGAATAACAACAATGATGTAGATATTATGAATTGAGTAGACTTGAATATCTATATATAAACAAGAGTCTCTATTATCTGAACAGTCTTCTGAGTTTCTGAGATCACTTCTGAATAAGTTGCTGGCTGATGTTAATAAGAGATATATATTAATTATAACTGATCAGAATATATCACTTTCAACTGTTAATCAGCCTATATATCTTCTCACTTAAAGAATGAATTAGTATCTGTTCACATCAATCACATTACATTAGAGAAAGATTCAGAAGATAACTATGAGAATACTCTAATAAAACAGAGAAAAGATTAACTTCTGTTCATTATTATTATTATTATTCTTCAATTATAGATGTATGCAGTCAGTGACTATAACATCTATCTGAGAACTTTTAGTTCTCAGGGTTTTTTCTATATCTGTAAAGTTAACTATTATACATTCATCAATTTCAGATATATAAAATCAGAAAATTTCAGCTCAGAATACAAAAACTGTTTATAAATTACAGTGTTTTAACATCTTTTAATACTTTGAAATTATTTGATAATATCATAACAAAGGAAAAGAGAAAAAGAACACAGTCTCAAAGATAGACATATTAAATAGATAGATAGAAAGAAATTGAAAGAAAAAGATAAAGAAAAAGATAAAGTAAAGAGAGACTATAACAAAATAAATTATTAAAAGAGAGTATATAGCTGTTTTAACAGACTATATCTGATTAATTTTCTTCTCTTCATATTCAGATAATTCTGAATTTAGTCATTTTCTTATAGCTGCTTGAGTTTCTGATAGAAAGTCTATTAAGTATTTAATTCCTGTCTCAGTTAAGAATAAGAATCTCATATTTAATTAATTTAGATTATACTTCTCTTTTAATCTGACTCTGAGACTATTGTATAATGCACAGTGTATTATAATATACTCAGAATTCTCATTTATATTGTAGAATGAGTATTCTATTAAGTCAAATCTATCATCAAATCTTTGTATATAAGATTTAAAATAGTCATATTCTAGTTTCAGCTGTATTATAGATGAGAATATTTTCTTTTTACATTTAATTGAACAAGATTTTCACTTGAGTTTTATTTCAAATCTTGAATAATATATACTCTTCTTTTATTTCTGTCAGCTTTCATTTCACTTATTTAAACAAGATTCTTTTATTTTTCTCTTTATAAAAGATCAGGATATAATTTTTTAAATAGATCTACTTAATTCTGCACTCTTTTTTACAGCTGAATCAGCTAATTCATTGCTATGAATATTTATATGAGTAGAAACTTAGTATAGATGAATTATCAGCTTTAATGTTCTTCTCTTTTGAATTTTTAAAATAGAGTTTAAGATCAGTTTAAGATTCATTTGATCATTATGAATCTGACTATTTCTAAGTCTTTTTAAAGCAGTTTGACTATCAGAGAATATTCATATCTCTTTCAAATAATTTCCTCTTTTATAAGATTTTATTTCAATGAGTTTGAAAGCTTTCACTATTACAAATAGTTCAGCATCAAAGACTTCACATTCAGAGCCTAGATTTCAGAAATCTGAGATAAAATTGATATTATCTTCAGTATAAGCAATGCCTGCGCCTAATCTATTCAAGTTCTCATTTTTTGAGCCATCTGAATAAATCAGAATAGAGTCTTTTATATTGATTGTAGAAATTCTCTTCAAATGCTGTTCATATTCTTTCTCTTTTGAAAAAACTTCTGTTCAAATTCATAAGCAGAAGCTTGAAGAGGTCAGATAATAATAATTTAAAGAGAAAATGACAATGAATGTAATTCTTATATTTACTATGATAGATAATATGTATAATATGAAAGTCATAATAGACAGTGATCTATGTTATTATATAATGATTAAATCTTCAGTTGTAAGATATTATAATCTTCAGTGTATTTTCTTATTAAAACTCTGACTTCTCATAGAATTTAATAATTCAAAAGATATTCACATCTGTTATATAATAAAACTAAACATAGATATCAGAGAACATTAATGTGAAGATGTCTATATATATAAAGTTAATAATCTTGACTATAATTTTATGCTAGAACTTGCCTGACTATCTGAATAAGATATCTTATTAAATGCTTAAAACAGAAGTTTAATATTCTCTAATAATAATAGAATTCATGAAGATAACATTTATAAAACTATGAATCTTACACAGATCTCTGTCAATACTTATAAAATACTCTCAACCGCTCCACCACGAACTCGCTCAATTTTTCGAATAAGAACCCGCCGATAGATCCATCGAAAAGCCCTCGATCATACGAGCATTCTGACCCCATCGCCGACCGCATACCCTGTGTGGTGGTGGAGTTATCCAGCCAAACGTGAACCAGACGTTGTTCGAAACTCCTGTGTGGGAGTATCCCCCGTTCTCCCCTATCACACCACAACCCCGGGCCAAAGTGCCATACAAATTGTAAGGTGAAGAGACCTAGCCATATGCACCAATCTTCTCGATTTTGGAAGATCCCCGATCTGTAGTTGTGGAGATATCTGAGGAGCGACCTCCGCGAAAACCCTGTCCATCTTTGATGTTCCAAAACACCAACGCCAAGTCCCACCATTGTACCGCCCTTCCTAATCTGGCCCATCCCCAGCAGAAAAATACAAAAAGATACCTCAGCGATAATATCAAGCACATAATCAACAGCCACTTCTGAAGTGCAACCTCCGCGGTCTGTCTTCAGTGTATCTGGACATCAACGCCAAGTCTCGCCCTCGTACCACCCCTCTCAATCTGGCCCATCCCTGACAGAAAAGTACAAAAAGATACCTCAGCAACTGTACTCAATACATAATCAGCAGACACGACAACTATAAAATCAGTATACTTCAAGATCTGACTGAGCCTTTGATCCCTGCACAGTGAGATATATTAAATCTAGTTTTAATATCTCAATATTCAATAGATTCTGCAAGAGATTGAGAACAGCAATACTAGATTTCTATTGAATTTGAGAATTAACTCTATATTGATATAATCATTGACAAAGTCTTCTATTTTGAGATATAAATAACCAGTTTCTCTACATCCTGCTGACAATATTTATATTATCATATAGAAACAGACTTATATTCTCTATAATATCAAGACTCTGAAGAGAGAAAGTCTTGATAGAGGATATACAGTAGTGCATATCTTAGCAGTTTCTATCTCATTCTTCTGCAGCAGTTAATGCAAAAAAAAGATTTTAGAAATAGTTTTTTACTTCTCTTAAAAAAGTAAGATGTTTTTCTCTGGGTTTTATACAATATTCTTACAAAGAATTAAAAACAGAGTTGTTTTCTGTCATAATTTCATATTCTTTTAAGTAAGAATTACTCTTTCAGTGACTGAAGAGCTTTTATTAATACTTAATTTCTTTTTACACTCTTTATTAACTGATTTGAGTTGCACACCTGTTGTGTGAGGAGAATTGAATAATTTAGAATAAAATTGAATAGTTTTAATCAATTTCTCTTTAAAAAATTGATTTATTTTTTGTCAGTTTTTCTCTCAAAAACTGTCATATCATCTGATTTACTATCAATTGATATCATACTTTTTCTCATTGTATCTCAAGAAAGAGATTGTAAAGATTTTATTAATTTATCTTAAAAATCAATTTTAGTTTATTAGATTCTCTTCAAAAATCTAACCTAGTTACTGAACTAGTGTGAAAAAAATCAGGTGTTTTATATACAAAAGTCTGCAATTCTTCTTTTGAAATAGTCTGATCAACTTTTCAATTGAAAACAGACTTAGAAACCTCTTAATTGAAACAGTCTGATCAACTTTTCAATTCAAAAAGAGTTTAATAAATATCTCAATTGAATTAGTCTGACCAACTTTTCATTGAGTAAGAACAATGAGTTCAAAAGTACACTCAGTTGATGTGAAGAAAGATGCTTTCTCAAATGCTATTTCTGAGATTGAAATTCTGAAGAGAAGAAAGAAAGAAGAGATAGAGAAATAACAAGTTCTTGAAATACAGAAACTTGAAAAAGCAAGTAAAATTCTTGAAAAGCAGTGTCTGAGTGAGATGAATGAAGAAGTTCTGTTAATTCTTCATGCTCAGACTAGACAACTACAGAAAGTGATCAAGTTCAAACTTGGAATTTCAAACACAGTTCAAAAACCTTTGAAAATTTCTAATACAATCACTGACTCTTCAGTTTACTCTTCTTTCTTTTCTACTTCTTCTTCTTCTTCTTCTTTGAATCAGAAGAAAACATATGCTCAAGCAGCTGAATCTGCTATCTCTAAACCTGCTGTCTCTAAATCTGCTGTCTCAAAACCTGCTCAAAATCCTGAGAAAACTGAGAAGAATACTGCTCATGTCTCTATTCATAGAAAAGTGAAAAAGAAAATGTAAAAAGAGAAAAACTTTCAAATCTTCAGAAATAGAAGACTTATTCTCAAAGTCTCAAATCAGGACATTCTGCAAAGAAACAAGCTAAACTCAAATCTCATTTTCAGAATCAGAAATGAAATTAACCAGCAGTTCTTTTCTCAGTTGATGACTGATATTGAAGTTTAAAAACCAGTTATAGCTTCAATTGAATCATCATTCTTTGAAAACTTCATCATTCTGACTACAATGCCTGAATTCAGTGCTGAATTCCTTATTCAGAATAAGAATCTCTGAAAGTCAGCAGTAGAATCTTTGTTAAATATAACAATTCTATCTGAAAGAGATGAAAAGTGAGACAAATTCATTCTTCATGATATTTCAGTTAAAATTTTTGACTGTGAAGAAGAAATGCTACTTCTTGAAAATGAATTAAAAGAATACAACTCTATTCAACTAAGAAAGAAGCCTGTATAACTAAATTCAATTGAGTTCAGACAAAGCAGAAGAAATGTCTCTGTTCTAGTATATATAAAAACACTTGAACAGTCAAAGATCTCTGAAGTAAGAGTAGCAGGTTTGAAAATGAGAGTTCATGAATACAAAGACTCAAGAATGAACCTCAAAGCTCAAACACAGTGTTCAAACTGTCAAAGATATAGACACTTTGTAATCTCATATTTTAGAGACTCAAAATGTGCATTCTGTGTCAGAGATCACAAAACTAGTGAGCATAAATGTGAAACATGCTTAAAAAGAGATGAAATTTGTCAACATACTCTGCTTAAGTGCTCTAATTGTAAAGAAAAACATGCATCTAGCTCAAAAGAATGTATGTTTGCTTCTAGAACTCAAAAGAACTGGAGAAAAGATGAAGCTCAAAGTCAATCTAGAACTGAAGAGAAGAGTCAAGCCAGTAAACTCATAACTACAAGCTCAAAAAGAAGAAACTCTCAACTATCTAAGTCTTCAAACTTCAACTCTTCAGCTAAATGTAAACAGAACTTGAATTCTCAAACTTCTGTTAAGATTAGAGAATTGAGAAATGACTCTGATAATAAACTAGATATAATGCAAGCAGTTGAGATTTCTACTTTTCAAAACAGTTATAATCTACTATCTGATAATAGTGATTAGATTCTACTCTACTCTCTTTTAGTATGAATATACAACAAAAACAACAAAAAAAGTTTAAAAACTCTTCAAAAATCACATTTATTCAAAATAATGTGAATAGAAACTCAAATTGTATTTATTCTTATCTTCAAATTGCATTTGAATAAAAAGTTGATTTTATACTGCTTCAGGAGCTGAATTTTGATACTGAGCAAAAATATGTTATTTCTCATTCAAGCTACTACTGCTTTTTACCTCAAAAGTCTGAGATAAAGTCAAGAGTAGTGATCTATGAAAGAAAGAGATCAAGATATCAATTTAATCTAAGATTTAATATCATGTCTGACCCTGATATTCTGGTGAGTGATATTATAGATAAAGAAAATGAGTTTGATACTATACAGCTTATAAAATATCTATAATGAAAAGTCATTGAAGAAAAATAACAATATCTGGACAATTGATAGAGAATTTCTGAACATAACTTCATCAAGAAACTCTATAATTACAGAAGATTTCAATGCATATCATTCCTGATGAAATTCAGAATGCAAGAGAGTAGTGAGAGCTGATAATCTGATTGAATGAATCTTTGAGCATTCAATAGATTTGATTAATAAGTCTGACCAATAAACATTCTTTAAAAAAGGCATGAAACAGAAGTCTATTATAGATCTAATCTTCATGTTATAAAATCTAATGAAAAGAAGACTTGTAAACTGGTTTATTAATTCAAATAAGACATCAGAATCAGATCATGAGATTATTCAATTTGATATTGAACTGAGTGAAAAACAAATGAGTGAAAATCCTCTTCTCTCTAATCAGTATAACTTTGAAAAAGCTGATTGAAAAGCAGTTGAAGAAAGCATAAAACTGCTAAAATCTGAAAGACAGAATAAGCTATATTGAAATTCTGGTCAAGATATCTCAAATGAAATGCTTAAGAATAGAGTGAAGCTTATTACATCTATTATTCTAATAAGTGTTAGAGATAATATTTTAAAAAGAAAATCTTCTGAGTATTCAAAACCTTGATGAAATGAGAATATCTTATCTAAAAGGAAAGAATTAGCTACTGCTAGAAGAGATTGAAAAAATGATATAATATCTGATGAAGAGTTCAAAGCTGTCAGAAATGAATATTTTTCAGATATTAAAAGAGCTAAAACAGACTGCTGGAATAAATTTCTTGAAGAAGCACAAGAGAAGGAAATTTTTAAAGCTTTTAACTATACTAAAACAAGAAGTGTAGCAAAACTTCCAGCCTTAGAATATGAGTTTCAGAATGAATCATATACAGCAAACTCTTTTGAGAAAAAATGTCAAGCTTTTATAAGAATTCTCTTTCAGAACTCATCAGACTCAGATTCAGATTCAGAGAAAGAGAATATATCACTTCTCAACTACATTGATAAAAATGACTGAGAATGACCTGATCTTACACAAGATGAATTAGAGTCAGCTATCTTCTCAAGTTCTGTTAAAACTGCTGCAGATCCTGATTCAATTAATTACTTGATTATTCAAAATACATATTTCTACTTAAAGAATGAATATTTTGAGCTCTTTTTCAATCTCTTGAAAAATGAATATCATTCTGAATACTGGAGAGAAGCCACTGGAGTGATTCTTGTAAAATCTAATAGAAAAACTTCAATTTCTAAGTTATATAGAGTAATATCTCTATTGAACTGTTTAGAAAAGATTTTAGAAAAGATAATAGCTACTTGACTATCTTTTATAAGCTCTATAGATGATTCTCTTTTATTCAGTGAATAAATGAGAGATAGAAAACAGTGTTCTGCAATTGACACTGTTCTCTCAGTTGTTCATGATATTTAAATAGTAAAACATGAGGATCTGGTCTCAACTGCAGTTTTTATTGATATAAAGAGAGCATTTAATCATGTTTCAAAGTCAAAGTTAATTCAGATATTGAAGATATTAAAACTGTCACTTTCTCTAATAAAATGAGTTAACTATTTTATGTCTAAAAGAATTATACAACTCTTCTTTGATGAAATGAAATAAGATAAGACTGAGATAAAAATAGGAGTATCACAGAGATCTTCAATCTCACTCATTTTATTTACAATATACACTGCATATCTATTCAAAAATAGAAATATGAGAATAGTGTGATCTCTGAGTTATGTGGATGATATTGATCTAGTCTACAGCTCAAAAACTATCAAAGAGAATTTGAAAGTAATTGAAAAAGCTGTAAAGGAAATCTTTGTTAGAGCAGATATCAATCAAATTCAATTTGATATGAATAAAACTGAGTTAATTCATTTCTTTTCTAGACTCAATGAGAAAGAACTATCTCTAACTCTTTTAAATAGAGAGATTAAATCCAGTGTAAATATTAAATGATTAGAAGTATGATTAAACTTCAAGTTGAATTTTAAATATCACATTCAACAAAGAACTGTCAAGGCAGAAAGACTATTGAATAACATAATCAGACTATCAAATACAGAGAGAGGTCTATCCTTCCAGGCTATGAGACAGTTATATATAGCCTGTATTACATCAGTAGCTGATTATGAAGTTCAAGTTTGATGAAATAATCAAGGGAATTTCACTGAACTCTTTCAAAGTCTGCAAAACAGAGCCTTGAGAAGAATTCTGAGAGCATTCAAATCATCTTCTATTAAAGTAATGAAAATTGAAGCTTCAATTCCTTCTTCTGCTATTAGATTTGAAAAGGTCTGTATGAACTATACTCTGAGAGTTGTAAAGATGAGCTTAAATCATATAATCAGAGAAAGAGTCTCTTCTTCATTTTCATCAATTAACTCTGAAAATGAACTGAATTGAAATAGATTTCTTGATTGAAATGAAAATAATTCTTCAAAGAAAATGTCTTCTCAACTGTACAGACTATGCTCTCTGATTAAAAATCAATTTTCTTCTTTAAATATTGAAAAAGTTGATCATGAGAAGTTATCTCTCTGAAGAGAAAAGCTTGAATCTCTTATAGACTTACAAATAAGTGAACTATTAAAAGAGAAAGAATATGAACAGCATTTGAAGAGAATTTCTACAATTAATATAAAAGACTCTATTCTGGTTTATTCAGATGGCTCAAAAAATGAGAACTTGAATAGATTAGATACAGACATTGTTTATACTGAAGATAATATTAATTTTATCTCAGATTTCTGAAATCTAGACTCTGAATGTGAAGTCTTTAATGCTGAACTATTTGTAATAGTGAAAGCTTTCAAACTCATTGAAATAAAATCTCATAAAAGAGGAAATTGTTTGAAAGAGATATGAATATTCTCTGATAGTTAAGCTGCTTTAAAAAGACTTAGAAATAGTCAGATTCATAATGATCAAATGAATCTTGAACTGATCTTAAACTCTGTTTTGAAAATTCAAAAGAGAAGAACATCAAAGCTAATAATTCATCTGCACTGAGTTCCTGCTCATATGAATATTCATGATAATGAATTGACTGATTCAGCTGCAAAAAAGAGTGCAGAATTAAGCAGATCTATTCAAAAAACTATGTCCTGATCTTTTATAAAGAGAAAAATAAAAGAATCTTGTTTAGACAAGTGAAATGAAAACTGGTAGAAATAAAAGAAGAGTATACATTATTCAAGATTTGAAATAAAACTCAAGTGAAAATCTTGTTTAATTAAATGTAAAAAGAAAATATTCTCATCTATAATACAGCTGAAACTAGAACATGGCTATTTCAAATCTTATATACAAAGATTTGATGATAGATTTGACTCAATAGAATGCTCATTCTGCAATATAAATGAGAATTCTGAGTATATTGTAATGCACTGTGCATTATACAATAGTCTCAGAGCCAGATTGAAAGAGAAGTATAATCTAAATCAATTAAATATGAGATTCTTATTCTCAACTGAGACAGGAATTAAATACTTAATAGACTTTCTATCAGAAACTCAAGCAGCTATAAGAAAATGACTAAATTCAGAATTATCTGAGTATGAAGAGGAGGAAATTAATCAGATATAGTCTGTTAAAACAGCTATACACTCTCTTTTAATAATTTGTTTTGTTATAGTCTCTCTTTACTTTATCTTTTTCTTTATCTTTTTCTTTCAATTTCTTTCTATCTATTTATTTAATGTGTCTATCTTTGAGACTGTGTTCTTTTTCTCTTTTCTTTTGTCATGATATTGTCAAATGATTTCAAAGTATCAAAAGATGTTAAAACACTGCAATTTGTAAACAGTTTTTGTATTCTGAGCTGGAATTTTCTGATTTTGCATATCTGAAATTGATGAATGTATAATAGTTAACTTTACAGACATAGAAAAAACCCTGAGAACTAAAGTTCTCAGGTAGATGTCATAGTCTCTGACTGCATACATCTATAATTGAAGAATAATAATAATAATAATATAAAATACTCTGAAAAAGAAGTTATCAGTGAGATCACTGATAAAGTTATTAATAGTAGAATTATATATCAATCTATTCTATCAGTCTGACTAATATTAAGAAAGCTTTAGAGAAGTTATTCTATACTATAATAATAAATTCTCATATAAAACTCTTTCAATAATATCATGAATATCTAGATATCTTCTGACAGCCTCAGTGACTGAATGATTAATGCGGCCACCCGGTAGCATCTTGACGTGGGAAATCAAGGCGCGTGAGTTCGAAACCCGCAGAGAATACATTAAATTCAGAACTCAAGCATCTCAGGTTTTTAATAAATACAGAGATATATAAATTACTTCAATAAATCACTCTATGTTTCTGAGCTGAGAAGTTATTATCACATGTATTTAATTGTCACTTCTTTGTATTTTTCTATATTCTTATTATCTTGATATAATCTTAACATCTGTATTTTCTTCTGTATAATCAACACTTGATCTGTATTTAATATTACATAAGAACTCATTATAAGCTCTGCTTGTATATAAGTATAATGAAAGAATAATAATAATAATAATAATAATATCTTCTGATAAGATAATATTATAAATATACTCTCTTTATAAGACTCAGAAGTGAATTACAGTATTAAGTTAGAAAAGAAGAATAATAAAAACTCTGAGTTATTATAAGACTCTCTTTATAATATGTCTTGAGATAAACTTCTTCTTCTTCAGAAGACACTCAATAATCTGTTAAATAAGAAATTTATATATATTAGTAACTCTTTTACTGCAGCTTCTATTCTCTTTATAAAGAAATCAGATAAAGAACTCTGATTCTATGTGAACTATTAAGATCTGAACAGATTGATAAAGAAAAATTATTATCTCTTATCTCTTATCAATGAAATCCTAGTATATATCAGATAAGCTCAATAATTTATAAAGTTAGATGTTATTATTATGTTTCATAAGATTCATATTACTGAAGAAGATAAATAACTTATAGTATTCTGAACATGTTATAATCTCTTTAAATAAGTAGTCACACTCTTTGAACTGATTAATACTCTCAGTACATTTCAGAAGTATATTAACTAAGAATTCTGAGATTTTCTTAATAAGTTTGTATCTGTATATCTAGATAATATTCTCATCTTCACTGATGAATTCAGAAAGAAATATCAAGAATATATAAAAAGAGTATTATAATAATTATAAGAGATAGAACTATTAATAGATATTAATAAGTGTGATTTTAAAGTTAAGAGTATAAAATATCTAGATTTTATCATAGAAGCTGATAAGAGAATTTAAATGAATTCTGAGAAGATCTTCACTATTCTTAAGTGAAAAGCTTTATATACTGTAAAAGATGTATAAAGCTTCATTGAATTTACTAACTTCTATCAGTGATTTATATGAAACTTCTCAAATATTATAAGATCACTTATAAAACTTATTAAGAAGAATTCAGTATTTCAGTAATCAGTGAACACTGAAGCTGTATTTATATAGATAAAGAAGATATTCATTAATATCTCTCTACTGATAATATTTAATTCTAACTATGAGATAGTTGTTAAAGCTGATTTCTCTGATTATATCACAGAAGAAGCTATATTATAATATAATAATAAAGATATCTTATAATTATATATTTTTATATTTAAAAAACTAAGTCTCACTGAATACAATTATAAGATCTATGATAAGAAACTTCTTACAATTATACACTGTCTAAAAGAATAGAACTCTGAACTCTGAAGTGTTTTAAAATTTGAGATAATCACAGATTATAAGAATCTTAAGTATTTTATAATTATCTATAAGCTTACTGAATGTCAGATATAATAATCTGAGCTATTAAACTGTTTTCATTTCACTATACACTATCACTCTGACAGTCAGAACTTGATGACAGATACTCTCTTATAATAAGAGTAAGATATATCTTTCAATGTAATAGATATCTATTGAATGAACTGAAAACACTGACTCTTAGATCTGAAGATATTAGTTAATTAAGATGAAATAACTTATGATATTATATATACTTCTCTGATTAGAACATCTTCTCTTCAAACTATCACTGATACTGATATTAATATCTCAACTTCTCTTATATGATTCAAAGGTTGCTTAAGCCGGCGTACAATTACAGGCGTACGCCGGCTTCTTATATATTGTACACTAAATTAATTAGTGGCCGCTATGGCTCTCTTTACACTTATAAGCAAGTTCAGAAGCAGCTGTATTATTATTCAACAGTTGTACATTCTTTCAAATCACATTCTCTCTCATCAGATTCAGTCACGCTCACATAATCATATTATACACTCTAGCTTCATGCGGATTAGCTCATTACTAGCATTTTACAATTATGTAATCTATCTCTGATTTAGCTAGTATTTCATGTACACTCTTACAAAGAAACTTTCACTATATTACATCACTTATTCACTAACTTTTCTCACCAGCGTGGCCCAGTTAGTAAGACTGGTAACCAAGGCCGCACACATTAGAAGTGTGTGAGTTCAAATCCCACCGCTGGCATCTGTCACTTCTTACCCATGAAAGCTCTCATATAATAAAGGCTGAGTCTAATTAGTAAGACTTGATGTGAGGTAGAACTCTCTACTGCAAGCTAAGTCACTAGTTAAGTGAGATTCTGTGAACACTCATCAGAGCTGATATAAGATGTCAATGTCTCACTATTCTACTATGCATCTGTCAAGGTTCTAATGATATAGAGTCAAGCCTAATGTAGTGATTATACACTACTTAAGTGAGTCTCTAACTAGAGCTGTCATTGAAGCCTAGCTTTCTCTCAAATACAGAGAATGATTTTAAAAACTATCTGACTAGCAGGTCTAGATGCATATCTAGACTCTAGGCAGAGCACTCTGATAGGCTAGAGCCTGTAAGCTCTCTGTCAAGTTCTAATACTGGCAGGAAGAACTGCAGTCATTGAGTCTATGATTAGTCTCTAACACAGAGCAAGGTCACAATGACTGATTGATAGGTCTATGAGTATCTAATGAGACCGAGATCAGCAACTGAAAGCTTAATGTGTATCAAGTGAGCGGTGGCAGCCACTAACTAACACCTCTGGAAATTAGTGACTGGCCCGAGAGGACGGACGCGGTGGTCAGTTAATTATAGAGAGTTAAATGTAATTAGCTTAAGATGCATCCTGCGAGTGACTAGCGTCCGTAGTCAGAAAATGAACTGAATTGAAATAGATTTCTTAATTGAAATGAGAATAATACTTTAAAGAAAATGCCCTCTCAACTGTATAGACTATGTTCACTTATTAAGAATTAATTTTCTTTATTAAATGTTGAGAAAATTGATTATGAGAAGATATCTCTCTGAAGAGAAAAGCTGAAATCTCTCATAGACTTACAAATAAGTGAACTATCTAAAGAGAGAGAATATGAACAGCATTTGAAGAAGATCTCTACAATTAATATAAAAGACTCTATTCTGATCTACTCAGATGACTCAAAAAATGAGAATTTGAATAGATTAGATACAGACATTGCTTATACTGAAGATAATATTAATTTTATTTCAGATTTCTGAAATTTAGACTGTGAATCTGAAGTCTTTGATGCTGAATTATTTGTAATAGTGAAAGCTTTCAAACTCATTGAAATAAAATCTCATAAAAGAGAAAATAATTTGAAAGAGATATGAATATTCTCTAATAGTCAAGCTGCTTTAAAAAGACTTAGAAATAGTCAGATTCATAATAATCAAATGAATCTTGAACTGATTTTAAACTCTATTTTAAAAATTCAAAAGAGAAGAATATCAAAACTGATAATTTATCTGCATTGAGTTCCTGTTTATATGAATATTCATGATAATGAATTGGCTGATTCAGCTGCAAAAAAGAGTTCAGAATTAAGCAGATCTATTCAAAAAACAGTATTCTGATCTTTCATAAAGAGAAAGATAAAAGAATCTTGTTTAAACAAGTGAAATGAAAGCTAGCAGAAACAAAAGAAGAGTATACATTATTCAAGATTTGAGATAAAATCAAAGTGAAAATCTTGTTCAATTAAATGTAAAAAGAAAATATTCTCATCTATAATTCAGCTGAAACTAGAACATGATTATTTCAAATCTTATATACAAAGATTTGATGATAGATTTGATTCAACAGAGTGCTCATTCTGCAATGTGAATTAAAATCCTGAGTATATTGTAATACATTTATGATTCAAAGGTTGCTTAAGCCAGCGTACGATTACAGGCGTACGCCGGCTTCTTATATATTGAATCTCGTACGCTAAATTAATTAGTGGCCGCTAGAGCCCTCTTTACATTCATACACTAGTAGTTCAGAAGCGGCTGCATTATTATCTGATAGTCATATGTTCTTCTGAACTACATTCTCTCTCATCAGATTCAGTCACACTCATGTGATTATATTGTACATTCTAGCTTCATGTGGATTAGCTCGCCACTAGTGTTTCACAATTATGTGACCTATCTCTGATTCAGCTAGCATTCTGCATACATTCTTACAAAGAAACTTTCACTATATTATATCACTCATTCACTAACTTTTCTCATTCTTCAATCATCATCTTCATCATCATCATCATTGAATACTATCATTATTTCAGATTTCTATCTCTTCTTCTGTTCAACTCTTTCTATCTGTTTATCTATTACATTGTATACATTTCTGGCAATGACCTCTCATTCTCACAACAAGTGTCATTGTAGTGCTCATATCAGACAGTTCATTAGCAGTAAGTATAACATATTGTAAAATGTGATCAGAACTTGTTTATCTTCTAACAATCATCAGAATGATGTATTATTATGAATAACACATCTTCTTCATCTTCTTATACATCTCTGATCATTTTCTTCTCAGTGAGTTTCTGATTATATTTTCTGACATGATTTTGTGTGAACACAGATGCTGATATGTTTGTTTTTATTCATGTAGAATCTTCATGTGTTGACAGATTCATGTTCACTGATAATAGTGAACCCAGTGTTAAATCATTGATTAAGAACTTGAAGAATGTAATAATAAAGAAATTGTCTGTGTCATGTGTAGCTGAGTCTTCTGTGTCTCTCTCTGCCTCTTCTGTCACTGCTTCTCAATCTTCTACACCTGCCTCTGTGTCTGATTCTCCTACTCTCACTACCTCTGTTCTCATGACTTCTGGTTTTGCCACCTCTGCTTTCATTACCAGCTCTCCCTGTTTCAAGAAGATGTTGCATAGACTTAATGAATCATGTCTCTCAGTGCATACACTTCTGCTCTTCTTATCAATCTCTAGAATGATTTATTATATAAAGACTGTGTATGACATGACTATCTGAAGCTCAGTTGTGAACACTGATTATTACATTTATTTTAAATATTCATGATGAAGTAATCATTTATTCATATCAGAGAATCATTCTCTCTCTCAACAGTGTTAAGATTGTAAGTCTTTTTCTTTTCATCTTTTCTTTCTGATACTGATTTTTCTGTTCTTAGGGAAAATTGTTATGGGTTTTACTGTGCACAAAGTCATAGCATTCACAGATATCAAGAAGCTTTTCATAACTGTAAAGTTTAATATTATGAGAATATTCACTCTGATGAATTTCTTCAGAATGATAGATTCATATCAGTCTATTCTCTAATGTCTGTTATTCAACTTCATGATACAGACAAAAGATATTCATGTTTTCAGAAATGAGAATGTGAATGTTATACTCTTTTACATCTGTGAGTGTGAGACTTATACACCTTGTCTGAGATGTTGTTATGAGAATGAGCTGTTTGCATGCTGTGTTCTGCTTTCTGCATTTCTCTGTGTTTCTCTCTCTCTTTCTGAGAAGCCTTATGTGTGTTATAATTATGTGTATAACTCTAAGATCAGTGAGTGTTTGTTCAGTAACTGTTCTCATCTCTGATTTTGTGATTTTCATATACTAATAATAATTCTTAGTTGCTCTGGCATCAGAGGCCATTCTGATTGAAGATGATAATATCACTGAGACTACTCTCTCTCACTTTCAAGCTTCTCTCATCACTTCCTCTCTCTTCTCTGCAGAGAAGACTGTGTGCACATCAGATTATAAGCATTCAGCCCTGAGTAACTCTCATTATTTGTCTGATTCTGTATCTCTCTCTTCTGTTTCTTCTGTCTCTGTTCTCTCTCTCTTGACTTCTGATTCTGTGAGTTCTGCACTCTTCTTCAATTTCTCTATGTATACATATACACATTTCTATATTAGCATTTCAGTCAATCTTGTGATAAATGACATTAATGTTGTATGCAGGGTGATAGAGGAATTAAAGACATATACAGTGTTATTATAAGAGCAGCTTGCAGCTCTTAAATCTCTTACAAATCTTGAGTTTTGAGATTTCCTTTATTTTTGACATTTTTCAGATGATATGGTGTTGAAAATAGATTAAACATGTGATGTATGAAAATGAATGAGATGTGTATGATAATATTTGTCTTTTACAGTCAACTCTTATAATTGATGATTAATTCATTATTTCTTTTCTTACACTTTTTCTTTATCTGCTAGTCATCACTCTTACATGACCTCTATATAATACAGTATTCAGTAACTAGATTCAGCAGCTTTCATCTTTTATGATTCTGTCTCATGCATTATACTGTCTCTCTTCACTCACTCAGATCACTACAGTAAACAGTTCATTGAAACTAATCTCACCTGATCTCTGAGTGTTCTCAGAGATCAAGATGACTTAGTCTTATATATTTATGAATATTTCAGATAGTTCATTCTCTGTGATCTCTGTGATTGAACTGATGTAAACAGTTAAATTCAACTCTGAATTTCTTTTTCTTCTGCAATCTGACTCATGTGTAAGTCTGCTGCTTTGAGACTGCTCTTTACTATGTTATATCTGCTATCTGCAGTGTGTTATTGTATAACTAGCTACAGTCTTATCACTTATTAAAGTGTGACATTTATCTGATTTCTTCATTTCTTCTCATTCTTTCCTTGTAATTGTGAAAAGATTGAAATAAGTGAGATTATCTGATTTGTAAGTGTCTATGATTTCTCTTACTTCATAAGACTTTTCAATTATAAGTCTCTTCTTTTTCAATACTGATGATAGTGTTGTGAATAATTATAATTTACTTAAGTCTTACATCTTTACTTTCATAAGTCATGAACTATTGATTAAGTTATGTAAGATCTGTCTCTTTGATTCTTTCAATGTGTACATTTTCAGAGAATGTGATTTGAGTATTTTATATGACTTAAATCATCTAGATTGGAACTTCTCAGAACTCTCATTATGTATAAGAGCTTACATTCTCATCTTAAGACTTGATTTCTTAACTAGTGAGTCTTGTATTCTTTTCAATTGAATTGCTCAGTTCAGGAGTAACTTGTTAGCTTTTGCATGTGTGTGGCTGATTTCTTTCAATCTTGATTCTGTGTCTGTGACTGTTGTGTCTGCAACTGCTACTGCTGTGTCTGTAACTGCTGTTTTCTTCTCCACCTTTTCTGAAGCATTCTCTGGGATGCGCGGATGCAATTCATACAACAGGTAGAATGATGAACACTTGAAGACTGCATGCTGTTGAATCCGTGTGGCCAGTAGCACCTGCCTGAGATATTCATCTCATAGTCTCATAGGCTTGCTCACTAGATATTTCATCAGCATGTTGCTCAAGATTTCATTCAAGTGTTTCATCTTCCTGTTTATCTGTGAATAATATAGTGTTGTTCTACAATATCTTGTCTGTAACTGACTTATGAAATGTCTCACTGCTTCTTCTATGAGATTTGCATCATTATCAGTTAGAATCTCATGTGATATTTCATAGTTAACATAGATCTTATCATGTAGAAACTTCATCATCACCTTCTCTGTTATCTCTGAAACTGCTTTTATGACTGATCAGTCAGTAGTGTAATCAATAGCAGTGATTATTCATCAATTTTCATTTGATGTCTGTGATAATATATCTATAAGATTCATCTCTCATCATTTGAACAGTTGTATTATATACTTCATCTGATATTATGCTTTCTTGTGTTCTAATTCTTTCTTAGATTCTTTCACAATCTGATAATTCAAACACTCATGAGTATACATCTGAATGTCCTCAGTCATGCTTGACCAGTATGCTCTTGATTTGAGTACACTCATGAGTTCAGAGCTTTCTAAGTGACTGAATTTCTTGTGCATGTGAGTTATTAAGTTACATCTAAATGAAGATTCTAGATAGAAAGCTTCTGTGTATTCTAGATAATGATAAAGCACAATGTCATTTTCATTTCTCAATTTCTTCAGCTTGAAGTTTGAAAGCATCTCTTCTACTACTCTTATAAGACACTTGTTATTCAATATCTTGTCATTCTTCAAGTGAGAGATCATAGCATTCACTCATTCTGATTTCTTATATTCTCTCAGCACATTTAACATGAACATCTCTTATACCTGGTTTGCAGAATCCTTATTCATGAAATCAGATCTGTGACTGATTGTGTCAGATATCACTGCATCTGATTTCTTTCAGTATTTGATATGAAGATTGTATACTTGAAACTCTGAGATTCAATATGCTAAGTGTTTGAAAGATTTTATTATCAATTATAGCTAGATAAGACTTTCATGATCTGTGATCACTGTTGTTATATATCTGTTGTTGATATATCTATTTCATAACATCAGTGTATACTTGATCACTAGTAATTTCTTTTCATACACTGAGTAATTGAGCTCAGTGTCTGATAGTTTTCTACTATCATACATTATCAGATGCAGCTTGCTGTTCTTACTTATCTGTAGAAGAGTGTCTCTGATAGCTCATTCAGATGCATTCATCTCAATGTAGAAAGATTTATTATGATCTGATTAAATAAGCACTGAGAATGTTATTACACATTTTCTCAGTGTAAGAAAAGCCTCTTCACACATGATATTTCAGATAATTGAATGAAACTTCTTCTTTCACAGATTTATATTCATTTCTCTTAAGAGATCTGAGAGTGATGTAGATATTCATGTGAAATCCTTGATAAATCTGCAGTAATATGAGATTAACTTAAGAAACTGTTATATATAATGTACATTTCTCAGCTGTGATCAATTTACTATGACATTCAATTTCTTCAGAATGAGATATATACAGTCATCACTTATTACATATTCTATAAACTTCAACTCTTTCATTTTAAACACACACTTTGTTAATTTGATGTAGAGCTTATACTCTGTCAGAGTTGTAAGCACTTTATCAAGATGCTTCAGATGTTCATTGTATGAGTTTGAAAAGACTAGAATATTATCAAGATATATAAGACATGAGATTTCATTCTGTTTATGAAGAATTGTATTCATCATCATTTAAAAGATGACAGATGCATTTATCAGACTGAATGATATTATCAGAAATTCAAACTTCTCTTATTATATATTAAACACAGTTCACAGAACTGACAGTTTATCTATATGAATCTATCAGTATTCTGAGAGAAGATCAATCTTTGATAGATATCAGGTGTTTTCAACTGTATTCAACTGTTGTTGAATCTATGATAGTGAATATTCATTCTTGATTGTAAGCTTGTTAAGTGCTTGATAATTGATACACATCTGTCACTTCTCACCTGTCTTTTTCATGAATAGAACTGGAAAGTCTCACACACTTGATAAGAATTGTATGAGATCATGTTCTAGAAGGTCAGTGATCTGACACTTCTGTTCTTTGAGATGTGTTTGTGACAGAGAGTATACATTCTGATTGACTGGTTTTATGTTCTCTGTGTCAATCTCATGTACAAATTCTTGTTCTGGCAGCAATTCTGATGAAAGATCTGTTTGAAAGATCTTCTCATACTTCTTCAGAAGCTTCTTCATACTCTTGTTCTTCTGTATATCTTTTATCTTGGTTTTCTTCACTTCCAGGTTCTGTATGACATACAGAATGCTTTCAGATGAGGTCTTACAAATCATTCTCTTTGCTTATTAGTGTGTAAGCAGATTTAACTCTTCTATATCAGAGATGTGAAATGTTCTTCTCATATCAGTTGATAGAATTGTATGAATCATTTTCTTCCTATCAGTCAACTGCATATGACATGTATGTCATTGAATCTGTGAATTGAATCTTTGAAATCAATCAAGTCTGAGAATAAGGTTGTATTTCATGTTCTGCAGCTCTTACACTCAAATATAGCAAGATTATTCTCTGAAGTGCAAGAGAACTCTTACTTTTGCAGGTGATATCAAATATCAGTTATTAGATAATCTTATACATCAGGAATTCTTCACTCAGCAGACCTCTTTCAATCTTCAGATCATATAATTATTAATATATTGTATCAAAACTTCTGTATCTGCTAACACTTTTGCAGTCATCTCTTAATTCTTACTCAAGTGTCTCTTATACATTAACATTTCAGGTCTCAAGACATTGAGATGAGTATTCACTTCCTCACTCACATCTCAGTCAGAAGTCTGCTTTCTCTTTGTATTCACAGAATTCAGAGAGTCATCTAATATAAGCATCTCTTTCACTTTGAAGACTTTTCATAGAATATCAGTGAGTGTCTTTGAGCTTACTGATTCTACTAGTTTTTTGACTCTCTTGCTTCTCTTGACTGTGCATGCTGAGTGCAATCTTTTACATCATGATTTTAGCATCTGCAGTTGAAGTAAGCTCAATACTTATAATACTAAGATTTTCACTCAGAGAATCTCTTTTTCAGAGAATTCAGTACTTTAGCAATGACATTCAGATCTAGATTTATTGTGTTCAGATATATAACTTATATTGTAGAAGTCTGATTATCTGTTCTCTGCTGAGATATACTCAATTACAGTATTTTCTATCACAATTGACTCACTTATTTCTGTATGATAAGAGTATTGTATGCTTTCTTTACTGTGTCTGATTATGAGATTAAGCATTTTCATTTCACTCTCAACTCAGGTGTAAGATCATGAATGAAGATCTATAAACAGAAAGATGTTGAAAGTTCTTTATTCAATGTAAGATAGTGTAAGCTGAAGTGTGTGAAGTATAATATAAAATTATTCACTTATCTACACTCAGTGAAGTATTTGTAATACTTGTCTCACATGTTCACTTTCTCAAAGTTATGCAAGATTCATTTGAAAAACTCATTTCATATTCATGAAAATGAATATTGCTTCAGATCTGTAAGATTTATCTTTTCATCAGTTATTCATAATAACTTTACTTTTCTGCATAGAAATGCAGCAGATCTTAAGACTTGTTAAAATTTCATTAACTGTCTGTCTGTGAGTTCATATTCAATCTGATAATATAATTACATCTGACTTAGTCAGCTGATTATAGCATTATTTTTTCAGTTATCATTGAAGCTTGATGACTCTGACAGATCTTTTAACTTGATGTATTTCATACTCAGATTCTCATTCTGTACAGTGATCTCTGATAATGTATATACTTCTGAAGAGATCATGAACAATTGTGATAAGATCTTCAGATTCAGTGTAGTTATCTGTCTGTATAAACATTCAATCTTCTGCTACAGATCTAAGATCTGGTTTTCTCTATTCTTATTAATAATAATGATTGTGTCAGTGAAGCTCTTCATAGTGAATGCTTGATTCACAGTGAATACTAATTATTGTTTGACTTCTGTCTTGACCTGTCACTGCATACACAAGATCTCAATCTTGTTTAGAATTCTCATATGTGTACAGAGCTTTGATTTCAGTTTAGTGATCTCAGTCACTTTTCTTACTACTTTGAGTAAATTCTCTGAGAGATTCTGCATATCTTCTGATTCAGGTAGCAGAGAAGAATGTTGTTTATATCAGCTAGAGAAGGTATTCATTTCAGTGATTTCTGATTGATTATATAATGTCTATTGTTATATCACTTATATCATTATATTGCTATATCACTGTATTATTATATTGCTATATCATTCTATTGCTATATCATTATATGATTTCTGTTATCATCATACAACTCCGGTGATGATCACTCTCTTCTTTTATTTCTTTGAGTGAAGAGTGATCTTCTTTGAATCTGATTCACTGCTCTTATTTCTTTTCTCACATCTCATTTATTCACATACATGACATTTGCCTGAGTGTGGAGTTTTTCTCTCAACAAGTGAAGTAGTATCAATTAGATGCTCTTTCACTTATCACTCTTTGTACACTATCTTTTAAGGTGTTCTAGAACCACACTGGTATGATAACTATGAATTACTTTATAGACAGAATTATCACACTCTGAAGAAGTCTGCACTTCTCACCAGTTTTTAGACATGCTATCAGATGTGATTCAAAGGTTGCTTAAGTCAGTGTATGATTACAGGTGTACACCGGCTTCTTATATATTGAATCTTGTACACTAAATTAATTAGTGGCCGCTAGAGCCCTCTTTACATTTGTACGCTAGTAGTTCGGAAGCGGCCGCGTTATTATCCGACGGTTGTACGTTCTTCCGAACCACACATTGTGCATTATACAATAGTCTCAGAGTCAGATTAAAGAAAAAGTATGATTTAAATCAATTAAATATAAGGTTCTTATTCTCAACTGAGACAGGAACTAAATACTTAATAGACTTTCTATCAGAAACTAGATTATTATTATTATTATTATTCTTCAATTATAGATGTATGCAGTCAGAGACTATAACATCTATCTGAGAACTTTAGTTCTCAGGGTTTTTTCTATGTCTGTAAAGTTAACTATTATACATTCATCAATTTCAGATATGCAAAATCAGAAAATTCCAGCTCAGAATACAAAAACTGCTTACAAATTGCAGTGTTTTAACATCTTTTGATACTTTGAAATCATTTGACAATATTATGACAAAAGAAAAGAGAAAAAGAACACAGTCTCAAAGATAGACACATTAAATAGAAAGATAGAAAGAAATTGAAAGAAAAAGATAAAGAAAAAGATAAAGTAAAGAGAGACTATAACAAAATAAATTATTAAAAGAGAGTATATAGCTGTTTTAACAGACTATATCTGATTGATTTTCTTCTCTTCATATTCAGATAATTCTGAATTTAGTCATTTTCTTATAGCTGCTTGAGTTTCTGATAGAAAGTCTATTAAGTATTTAATTCCTGTCTCAGTTGAGAATAAGAATCTCATATTTAATTGATTTAAATCATACTTCTCTTTCAATCTGACTCTGAGACTATTGTATAATGCACAGTGTATTATAATATACTCAGAATTCTTATTTATATTACAGAATGAGCATTCTATTGAGTTAAATCTATCATCAAATCTTTATATATAAGATTTGAAATAGTCATGTTCTAGTTTCAGCTATATTATAGATGAGAATATTTTCTTTTTATATTTAATTGAACAAGATTTTCACTTGAGTTTTATTTCAAATCTTGAATAATGTATACTCTTCTTTTATTTCTGTCAGCTTTCATTTTACTTATCTAAATAAGATTCTTTTATTTTTCTCTTTATAAAAGATCAGAATATAATTTTTTGAATAGATCTGCTTAATTCTGTACTCTTTTTTACAGCTGAATCAGTCAATTCATTATTATGAATATTTATATAAGTAGAAATTTAGTGTAGATGAATTATCAGCTTTAATGTTCTTCTCTTTTGAATTTTTAAAACAGAGTTTAAGATCAGTTCAAGATTCATTTAATCATTATAAATCTGACTATTTCTAAGTCTTTTTAAAGTAGCTTGACTATCAGAGAATATTCATGTCTCTTTCAAATAATTTCCTCTTTTATAAGATTTTATTTCAATGAGTTTGAAAGCTTTCACTATTATAAATAGTTCAGTATCAAAGACTTCACATTCAGAGTCTAGATTTCAGAAATCTGAGATAAAATTAATATTATCTTCAGTATAAGCAATGTCTGCATCTAATCTATTCAAGTTCTCATTTTTTAAGTTATCTGAATAAATCAGAATAGAGTCTTTTATATTAATTATAGAAATTCTCTTTAAATACTGTTCATATTCTTTCTCTTTTGATAGTTCACTTATTTGTAAATCTATAAGAGATTCAAGCTTTTTTCTTCAGAGAGATAACTTCTCATGATCAACTTTTTCAATATTTAAAGAAGAAAATTGATTTTTAATCAGAGAGTATAGTCTGTACAGTTAAGAAGACATTTTCTTTAAAGAATTATTTTCATTTTAATCAAGAAATCTATTCTAATTCAGTTCATTTTCAGAGTTAATTGATGAAAATGAAGAAGAGACTCTTTTTCTAATTATATAATTTAAGCTCATCTTTACAACTCTCAGAGTATAGTTCATACAGATCTTTTCAAATCTAATAGTAGAATAAGGAATTGAAGCTTCAATTTTCATTATTTTAATAGAAGATGATTTAAATACTTTCAGAATTCTTCTCAAGACTCTGTTTTACAGACTTTGAAAGAGTTCAGTGAAATTCTCTTGATCATTTCATCAAACTTGAACTTTATAATCAGCTACTGATGTAATACAGGCTATATATAACTGTTGCATAGTCTGGAAGAATAGACCTCTCTCTGTATTTAATAGTCTGATTATATTGTTCAATAGTCTTTCTGTCTTGACAGTTCTTTGTTAAATATGATATTTAAAATTCAACTTAAAGTTTAATCATACTTCTAATCATTTGATATTTACACTGGATTTAATCTCTCTATTTAAAAGAGTTAGAGATAGTTCTTTCTCATTGAATCTAGAAAAGAAATGAATTAACTCAGTTTTATTCATATTAAATTGAATTTGATTAATATCTGCTCTAATAAAGATTTTCTTTACAGCTTCTTCAATTACTTTCAAATTCTCTTTGATAGTTTTTGAGCTGTAGACTAGATCAATATTATTCATATAACTCAGAGATCACACTATTCTCATATTTCTATTTTTGAATAGATATACAGTGTATATTGTAAATAAAATAAGTGAGATTAAAGATCTCTGTAATACTTCTATTTTTATCTCAGTCTTGTCTTATTTCATTTCATTAAAGAAGAGTTGTATAATTCTTTTAGATATAAAGCAGTTAACTTATTTTATTAGAGAAAGTGACAGTTTTAATATCTTCAATATCTGAATTAACTTTGACTTTGAAACATAATTAAATACTTCTTTTATATCAATAAAAACTGCAGTTGAGATCAGACTCTCATACTTTGTTATTTGAATATCATGAATAACTGAGAGAACAGTGTTAATTACAGAACACTGTTTTCTATCTCTCATTTATTCACTGAATAAAAGAGAATCATCTATAGAGCTTATAAAAGATAGTTGAGTAGCTATTATCTTTTCTAAAATCTTTTCTAGACAGTTCAATAGAGATATTACTCTATATAACTTAGAAATTGAAGTTTTTCTATTAGATTTTATAAGAATCACTTCAGTGGCTTCTCTTCAGCATTCAGAATGATATTCATTTTTCAAGAGATTGAAAAAGAGCTCAAAATATTCATTCTTTAAGTAGAAATATATGTTTTGAATAATTAAGTGATTAATTGAATCAGGATCTGCAGCAGTTTTAACAGAACTTGAGAAGATAGCTGACTCTAATTCATCTTGTGTAAGATCAGGTCATTCTCAGTCATTTTCATCAATGTAGTTGAGAAGTGATATATTCTCTTTCTCTGAATCTGAATCTGAATCTGATGAGTTCTGAAAGAGAATTCTTATAAAAGCTTGATATTTTTTCTCAAAAGAGTTTGCTGTATATGATTCATTCTGAAACTCATATTCTAAGACTGAAAGTTTTGCTACACTTCTTGTTTTAGTATAGTTAAAAGCTTTAAAAACTTTCTTCACTTATACTTCTTCAAGAAATTTATTCCAGCAGTCTGTTTTAGCTCTTTTAATATCTGAAAAATATTCATTTCTGACAGTTTTGAACTCTTCATCAGATATTATATCATTCTTTCAATCTCTTCTAGCAGTAGCTAATTCTTTTCTTTTAGATGAGATATTCTCATTTTATCAAGATTTTAAATACTCAGAAGATTTTCTTTTTAGAATATTATCTCTAACACTTATTAGAATAATAGATGTAATAAGCTTCACTCTATTCTTAAGCATTTTATTTGAGATATCTTGATCAGAATTTCAATATAGCTCATTCTGTCTTTCAGATTTTAACAGTTTTATACTTTCTTTAACTGCTTTTCAATCAGCCTTTTCAAAGTTATACTGATTAGAGAGAAGAGGATTTTCACTCATTTATTTTTCACTCAGTTTAATATTAAATTGAATAATCTCATGATCTGATTCTGATGTCTCATTTGAATCAATAAATCAGTTTATAAGTCTTCTTTTCATTAGATTTTATGACATGAAGATTAGATCTATAATAGACTTCTATTTCATATCTTTTCTAAAGAATGTTTATTGATCAGACTTATTAATCAAATCTATTAAATACTCAAAGATTCATTTAATCAGATTATCAGCTCTCACTGCTCTCTTGCATTCTGAATTTCATCAGAGATAATGTGCATTGAAATCTTCTACAATTATAGAGTTTCTTGATGAAGTTATGTTCAGAAATTCTCTATCAATTATTCAGATATTGTTATTTTTCTTCAATGACTTTTCATTATAGATATTTATGAGCTGTATAGTATTAAACTCATTTTCTTTATCTATAATATCACTCATCAGAATATCAGAGTCAGATATGATATCAAATCTTAGATTAAATTGATATCTTGATCTCTTTCTTTCATAGATCACTACTCTTGACTTTATCTCAGACTTTTGAGATAAAAAGCAGTAGTAGCTTAAATGAGAAATGACATATTTTTGCTCAGCATCAAAATTTGGCTCCTGAAGCAGTATAAAATCAACTTTTTATTCAAATGCAATTTGAAGACAAGAATAAATACAATTTGAGTTTCTATTCACATTATTTTGAATAAATATGATTCTTGATGAGTTTTTAAACTTTTTTTGTTGTTTTTGTTGTATATTCATACTAAAAGAGAGTAGAGTAGAATCTAATCACTATCATCAGATAGTAGATTATAACTGTTCTGAAAAGTAGAAATCTCAACTGCTTGCATTATATCTAGTTTATCATCAGAGTCATTTCTCAATTCTCTAATCTTAACAGGAGTTTGAGGATTCAAATTCTGTTTACATTTTATCAGAAACTAGAGCAGCTACAAGAAAATGACTGAATTCAGAAGTATCTGAATATGAAGAAGTGGAAATTGACTAGATATAGTCTGTTAAAACAGCTATACATTATCTTTTAATAATTTTATTTTGTTATAGTCTCTCTTTACTGTACTTGTTTCCTTCTGTTCTTTTCTCTATCTATTTAATGTGTCTATCTTTAAGACTATGTTCTCTTTTCTTTTGTCATAATATTTTCAAATGGTTTCAAACTATCAGAAGGTGTTGAAATACTGCAATTTGTAAACAGTTTTTGTATTCTGAGCTGGAATTTTCTGATTTTGTATATTTGAAATTGATAAATGTATAATAGTTGACTCTATAGATATAGGAAAAACTCTGAGAACTAAAGATTCTCAGGTAGATGTCATAGTCTCTGACTGCATACATCTATAATTGAAGAATAATAATAATAATAACTAACTTTTCTCATTCTTCAATCATCTTCTTCATTATCATCATCATTGAATATTATTATTATTTCATTCAAGATTACTGTCTCTTCTTCTGTTCAATACCTTCTATTCATTTATCTATCACATTGTACATGTTTCTGGTGATGGCTTCTCATTCTCATAACAAGCATTATCATAGTACTCATACCAGGCAGTTCATTAGTAGTAAGTGTAACATGTTGTGAAATATACATGATCAGAACTTGTTTATCTTCTAACAATTGTGAGAATATATTATCATGAATGATATATCTTCTTTATCTTCTTATATACTCTCAACTGTTTTTCTTCTCAGTGAGTTTCTAATCATGTTTTCTAGCACAATTTTGCATAAACACAGATACTGATATATTTGTTTTTATTTATATAGAATTTTCATATGTTGACAGGTCTGTATCTGCTGATGATAGTGAACTCAATATTGAATCATTGATTGAGAACTTGAAGAACATGATAATGAAGAAATTATCTATATTATATATAATCAGATCTTCTACATTCTTTTCTACTCTCTCTGTTTCTTTCTCTGTCACTTCTTCTCAATCTTCTACATCTGTCTCTGTGTCTGATTCTCCTGCTTCTACTATCTCTATTTCTGTAATTCTCACTTCTACTACTTCTGATTTTATCATCTCTGCTTTCATTATCAGCTCTTCTCATTTCAAGAAGATATTATATAGACTTAATAAATTATGTTTCTCAGTATATACACTTTCACTCTTCTTATCAACTCTCAGAATAATTTATTATATAAAGACTGTATATAATATAACTATCTGAAGCTTGATCACAGATGCTGATTATTATATTCATTTTAAATATTTATAGTGAGATAATTATTCATTTATATCAGAGAATCACTCTTTCTCTCAACAGTATCAAGATTATAAGTCTTTTTCTTTTTTATCTTTTCTTTCTGACACTGATTTTTCTATTCTTAGAAGAAATTGTTATGAGTTTTACTATGTATAAAGTTATAATATTCACAGATACTAAGGAACTTTTCATAACTGTAAAGTTCAATATTACAGAGATATTTACTCTGATGAATTTCTTCAGAATAATAGATCTGTATCAGTCTATTCTCTGATGTCTGTTATCTGACTTCATAATACAGGTAAAAGATATTCATGTTTTCAGAAACAGAAATGTAGATATTGTACTTTTTTATACTTATAGATATGAGACTTGTACATCTTGTCTGAGATATTATTATGAGAATGAGCTGTTTACACACTGTATTCTACTTTCTACATTCTCTCATGTCTCTCTCTCTCTTTCTAAGGAGTCTTGTGCATGTTGTAATTACATGTATAACTCTAAGATCAGCAGATGTTCATTCAGTAACTGTTTTCATCTCTGATTTTGCAGTTTTTATACACTAACAATGATTCTTAGTTGCTTCAGTGTCAGAGATCATTCTAATCAAAGATGACAACACTGTCAAGACTATTCTCTTTCACTCTTAAGCTTCTCTTATCACTTTCTCTTCCTCTTCTGTAAGAAAGATTGTGTGTATATCAGATTATAAGCATTCAGCTCTGAGTGACTCTTATCATCATTTATTCAGTTCTGTGTCTTCTTCTTCTTTCATTTCTTTTATCTCTATCTTCTCTACTCTGACTTCTGATTCTGCAGATTCTGTACTCTTCTTCAATTTTTCTATACATATGTGTATGCATTTCTATATTGACATTTCAGTTAATCTTGTGATAAATGACATTAATGTTGTACACAGAGTGATAGAGAAATCAGAGATATGTACAGTGTTATTATAAGAGCAGCTTGCAGCTCTTGAATTTCTTACAGATCTTAAGTTTTGAGATTTTCTTCATTTTTAATGTTTTTCAGATGATGTAATATTGAAAATAGATTAAATATGTGATATATGAAAATAAATGAAGTATATATAATAACATTTGTCTTTTACAGCTAATTCTTATAGTTGATGACTAATTCATTATCTCTTTTCTTTTCTTACACTTTTTCTTTATCTGTTAGCTACTATTCTTATATAATCTCTATATAATACAGCATTCAGTGACTAGATTCAGCAGCTTTCATCTTTTATAATTCTATCTTATACATTATACTGTCTCTCTTCAGTTACTCAGATTACTACAGTAAACAGCTCATTGAAACTAATTTCATCTGATTTCTGAGTATTCTCAGAGATTAAAATGACTTAGTCTCACATATCTATGAATATTTCAGATAGCTCATTCTCTGTGATCTTCATAATTGAACTGATATAAACAGTTAAATTCAACTCTGAATTTCTTTTTCTTCTATAATCTGATTCATATGCAAGTCTGCTGCTTTGAGATCACTCTTTACTGTGTTATATCTACTATCTGTGACATGTTATCATACAATCAGCTACAGTTTCATTACTTATTGAAGTGTGATATTTATCTGATTTCTTCATTTCTTCTCATTCTTTTCTTATAATTATGAAAAGATCAGAATAAGTGAGATTATCTGATTCATAAGCATCTATAATTTCTCTTACTTTATGAGACTTTTCAATTATAAGTCTCTTCTTTTTCAACACTGATGATAGTGCTGTAGATAATTATAATTCACTCAGATCTTATATCTTTACTTTCATAAGTCATGAATTATTTATTAAGTTATATAAGATTCATCTCTCTGATTCTTTCAATGCATATATTCTCAGAGAATGTGATTTGAGTATTTTATATAACTTAAATCATCTAAATTGAAACTTCTCAGAACTCTTATTGTGTATAAGAACTCACATTTTTATCTTGAGACTCAATTTCTTAACTAGTGAGTCTTGTATTCTTTTCAATTGAATTCCTCAGTTCAGAAGTAACTCATTAGCTTTTACATATGTATAACTGATCTCTTTCAATCTTGATTCTGTATCTGTAACTGTTGTGTTCATGACTGTTGTATCTGCAACTGCTGTTTCCTCTCTCATCTTTTTCAAAGCATTCTCTGAAATGCATGAATGCAATTCATACAACAGATAGAATGATAAACACTTGAAGACTGCATGCTGCTGAATTCACATGGCTAATAGTGTCTGACTGAGATATTCATCTCATAATCTTATAGACTTGCTTACTATATATTTCATCAGCATGTTGCTCAAGATTTTATTCAAGTGTTTCATCTTCTCATTTATCTATAGATGATATAACATTGTTCTACAATGTCTTATCTGTAACTGATCTATAAAATGTCTCACTACTTCTTCTATGAGATTCACACTGTTATCAGTTAGAATCTCATACAGCATTTCATAGTTAATATAGATTTCATCATGTAGAAACTTCATTATCATCTTCTCTATTATCTCTGAAACTGCTTTCATAACTGGTCAGTCAGTATTATAATCAATAGCAGTGATTATTCATCAATTTTCATTTGACATTTACAGCAATATATCTATAAGATTCACTCTTCATTATTTAAACAGTTATATTATATACTTTATCTGATGTTACACTTTCTCACATTTTAATTCTTTCTTAGATTCTTTTGTAATCTGACAATTCAGACACTTGTGAGTGTATGTCTGAATGTTCTCAGTCATGCTTGACTAGTATACTCTTAGTTCAAGTACACTCATGAGTTCAGAGCTTTCTAAGTGACTGAATTTCTTGTGTATACAAGCTACTAAGTTGCATCTAAATAAAGATTCTAGATAGAGAGCTTCTGTATATTCTAGATTGCAGTAAAGTATAACATCATTTTTCAATTTTCTCAGCTTGAAGTTCAGAAGCATCTCTTCTACTACTCTTATAAGACACTTATTATCTGACATCTTGCTATTCTTTAAGTGAGAGATCATGATATTCATTCATTCTGATTTCTTACATCTTCTCAGTACATTTAATATGAACTTCTCTTATACCTGATTCATAGAACTCTCACTCATATAATCAGATCTGTAACTGATTGTATTCAGTATCACAGCATCTGATTTCTTTCAGTATTTAATATGAAGATTATACACTTGAAACTCTGAGATTTAACATACTAAGTGTTTGAAAGATTTTGTTGTTAATTATAGATAGACAAGACTTTTATAATCTGTGATTACTGTTGTTATATACTCATTGTCAATATATCTATCTCATAACATCAGTGTGTGCTTGATTGCTAGTAATTTCTTTTCATACACTGAGTAATTGAGCTCAGTGTCTGATAGTTTTCTATCATTATATATCATTAAATGCAGCTTGCTGTTCTTACTTATCTGTAGAAGAGTGTCTCTGATAGCTCATTCAGATGCATCTGTCTTGATATAGAAAGATTCATCACAATCTGATTGAATAAGCACTGAGAATGTTATTATATATTTTCTTAGTGTGAGAAAAGTCTCTTTGTACACAGTATTTCAGATAATTGAATAAAACTTCTTCTTTTACAGATTTATATCTGTTTCTCTTAAGAGATCTGAGAGTGATACAGATATTTGTGTGAAATTCTTGATAAATCTGTGATAATATAAGATCAACTCAAGAAACTGTTATACATAGTGTATATTTCTCAGTCATGATCAATTCACTATAACATTCAATTTCTCTGAGATGAGATGTATACAGTCATCACTTACTATATATTCTATAAACTTCAACTCTTCTATTTCAAATACACATTTGATTGATTTAACATAGAGCTTATACTCTGTTAGAGTTATAAGCACTTTATCAAGATACTTCAGATATTTATTATATAAGTTTGAAAAGACTAGAATGTTATCAAGATATATGAGATATAAGATTTCATTCTGTTTATAAAGAATCATATTCATCATTATTTGAAAGATGATGAGCATATTTATCAGACTGAATAGTATTATCAGAAATTCAAACTTCTCTCATTGCATATTAAACATAGTTCACAGAACTAACAGTTTATCTACACAGATCTGTCAGTATTCTGAGAGAAGATTAATTTTTAATAGATATCAGATATTTTCAACTGTATTTAACTGTTGTTGAATTTGATTGTAAGCTTATTAAGTGCTTAATAATTGATACACATTCATCACTTCTCATTCATCATTTTTATAAATAGAACTGAAAAGCTTCATGTACTTGATGAGAATTATATGAGATTATATTCTAAAAGATCTGTGATCTGACACTTCTATTCTTTAAGATATGTTTATAACAGAAGGTATACATTCTGATTGACTGATTTTGTATTCTCTGTGTCAATCTCATGTACAAATTCTCATTCTAGTAGTAATTCTGATGAAAGATCTGTTCAGAAGATCTTTTCATACTTCTTCAGAAGCTTCTTTATACACTTATTCTCTCATATATTCTTTATCTTGATTTTCTTCACTTCTGAGTTCTGTATAATATACAGAATGCTTTCAGATAAGATCTTGTGAATCATTCTCTTTACTTATTAATATATAAGCAGATTTAATTCTTCTATATCAGAGACATGAAATGTTCTTCTTATATCAGTTAATAGAATTGTATGAATCATTTTCTTTCTATCAGTCAACTGTATATAATATATACATCATTGAATCTGTGAATTGAATCTTTAGAATTAATCAAGTCTGAGAATAAGATCATATTTCACATTCTGCAGCTCTTATACTTAAATATAGCAAGATCATTCTTTGAAGTGCAAGAGAACTCTTACTCTTATAAGTAATATCAAATATCAGTTATCAGATAATCTTATATATCAGAAATTCTTCACTCAGCAGACTTCTTTCAGTCTTCAGATTATATAATTATTAATATATTATATAGAAGCTTCTGTGTCTGCTAATACTTTTACAGTTATCTCTTAATTTTTATTCAAGTGCTTCTTATATATTAACATTTCAGGTCTCAAGATATTGAGATGAGTATTCACTTCATTCTCATCTATATCTCAGTCAGAAGCCTGCTTTCTCTTGATATTTATAGAATTCAGAGAGTCTTCTAATATAAGCATCTCTTTCACTTTGAAGACTTTTCATAGAATATCAGTGAGTGTCTCTGAGCTCACTGATTCTGCTAGTTTTTTAACTTTCTTGCTTTTCTTAACTGTATATACTATATACAATCTTTTATATCATAATTTTGACATCTGCAGCTGAAGCAAGCTTAATACTTATAATATCAAGATTTTCACTCAGAGAATCTCTTTTTCAGAGAATTCAGTGCTTTAGCAATGACATTCAGATCTAGATTCATTGCATTCAGATGTATAACTTATGTTGCTGATTGTAGCATTATTTTTTCAGTCATCATTGAAGCTTAATAACTTCAGCAGATCTCTCAGCTTAATATATTTTATACTCAGATTCTCATTCTGTACAGCAGTCTCTGATGATATGTATACTTCTGAAGAGATTATAAACAATTGTAATGAGATCTTCAGATTCAGTGTAGTTATCTATCTGTGTAAACATTCAATCTTCTGCTGTAGATCTAAGATCTGATTTTCTCTATTCTTATTAATAATAGTAATTATGTCAGTGAAGCTCTTTATAGTGAATGCTTGATCTGCAGTGAATATTAATTGTTATTTAATTTCTATCTCAGTCTGTCACTGTGTATGCAAGGCCTTGATCTTATTTAGAATTCTTATATATATACAGAGCTTTGATTCTGATTCAGTGATTTCAGTTATTTTTCTTACTATTTTAAGTAAACTCTCTGAGAGGTTCTGCATATCTTTCAGTTCAGATAGCAGAGAAGAGTGTTATTTATATTAATTAGAGAAGGTATTTATTTCAGTGATTTTCTCATTGATTATACAATATCTATTATTATATCACTATATTATTATATTACTATATTGTTATATGATTTCTGTTGTTATTATATAACTCTGATAATAGTCACTCTCTTCTTTTATCTCTCTGAGTGAAGAGCAGTCTTCTTTGAATCTAGTTCACTGCTTTCATCTCTCTTTCTCACATCTCATTTATTTGTGTATATGATATTCATCTGAATGTGAAGTTTTCTCTCAATAAGTAAAGCAGTATTAATCAGATACTCTTCTACTCACTACTCTTTATACACTATCTTTTGAGACATTCTAGAACCACACTGATATGATAACTATAAATCACTTTATAGATGAAATTATCACACTCTGAAGAAGTCTGCACTTCTTACTGATTTTTAGACATGCTATCAGATGTGATTCAAAGAGTGCTTGAGTCAGTGTATGATTACAGGCGTACATCAGCTTCTTATATATTGTACACTAAATTAATTAGTGGCTGCTATGACTCTCTTTACACTCGTAAGCAAGTTCAGAAGCGGCCGTGTTATTATCTGACAGTTGTACATTCTTCCGAACCACACTTACACTGAATAAACTATGATATATAACAGTTTAAGCTAATGAACTTCTTCAGACTCTTACTAAAGTAGTATAATAAAAAGTATCTCAATTTTCTTCAGAACTATGTATAAAGACTGACATCTTAGAATATTCAATTAATAATAATAATACTCTGTGATTCTGTGAACAATGTTGAGTTTCTCAGTTCAAACCTGTACACACTCAGATAATGTAAGAGATATATAATTTATATATAACTGATTATCTGAGTTATAAACAACTGTACTAAATAATCTCTTGAGAATTCTACTGATCTGAGATATTGAACAGTATCAGATACTTTATCTGAAACTATAACTATTATTTCTCTATTACTTTATAAAAGAATTGTAGAAAAGATCTACTGAAATTACTTAATATCTCTAATAAAATCTGATAAGATGTAATAATTGATTTCACTATTAATCTCTCTAAGAGTAAGAGTTATAGAAATATTCTGATTATTATGAATTAATTAAGTAAAGATATAATATTAGAATCTTATAACTTATTAAGATAAATACTGAATAAATCACTGAAGTCTTTCTACAGAGCTTATTCTATCAGATATATAAATTACTGAGATCTATAATATTGAATTAAAACTGTCAATTTATAAGCACTCTCTGAACAAGAATCTATTAAGTTCTTAAGATTATATACTGTTTATCAACTATCTATCACTCTGAGACTGATAATATATCAGAACAGATAATTCAGACTGTAAAGAATTATCTTTATAAGTTCTATAATTACTTATAAGATAATTAATATAATCTTCTTCTATATATAGAGATTATTATTAATAATTAAGATACTGTTTTAACAGATATAAGTCTGTTATTATTATTATTATTATTATTATTATTATTCTTTCATTATACTCATATGCAAGCGGAGCTTATGATGAGTCCTTGCGTGATGTTAAAATACAGGTCAAGTGTTGGTTATACAGGAGGAAATACAGGTGTTGAGACCACGCCAAGATAACAAGAACATAGAAAAATACAAAGAAGTGACAATTAGATACATGCGATAATAACTTCCCAGCCCAGGAACATAGAGCGATTCATTGAAGCGATTTGTACACCTCTGTATTTATTAGAAACCTGAGGTGCTTGAGTTCCGGATTTAATGTATCCCCTGCGGGTTTCGAACCCACGCGCCTTGGTTTCCCAAGCCAAGGTGCTACCAGGTGGCCGCATTAACCATTCGGCCACTGAGGCGATATAAGTCTGTTCTTTATTATTATTATTATTATTATTCTTCAATTATAGATGTATGCAGTCAGAGACTATAATATCTACCTGAGAACTTTTAGTTCTCAGAGTTTTTCCTATATCTGTAAAGTTAACTATTATACATTTATCAATTTCAGATATGCAAAATCAGAAAATTTCAGCTCAGAATACAAAAGCTGTTTACAAATTGCAGTATTTTAACATCATCTTATACTTTGAAGTCATTTGACAATATCATGACAAAGGAAAAGAGAACACAGTCTTAAGTTAAAGATAGACATATTAAATAGATAGACAGAAAGAAATTGAAAGAAAAAGATAAAATAAAGAAAGACTGTAACAAAACAAATTATTAAAAGATAGTATTGTAAGAAATCCCGCTCCTCGCGGATTCTTTACTTCTATTTCTATCTCTCACATAATCAATAGGGCTAGCGGCTCTTGACTACACACAACTATATAGACTGAAGTTCGCGAATACTATTCATAACTCAGCTTGAATACTATTATACATTTAATCTCTACATTTTATCTTTCTACTGTGAATACTTCTAGTAGTTAACAGTACATATCACATCAAGCTGCAAACACCTGAATAATCATCTGTGAGTACTTATTCTTACATTTCAATCTCAGTCAGTCAGCAACTGTCTGTTATAACTGAAAGAACTAGAAACTTGTATACTTCAATCTCTGTGAACTCTACTGCAGACACTCAGAAGCAGTCATCTGAATCATGAATAACTTCTATAAAAGAAGTCTCAGAGAACTTATCAATTACTTACAGAACATTATTCTCTACATCTGTGACAGAGAAACTCTCTGAACTTATAAATAAATCAATCTCAGTGAAGAACATTCTTGAGTATCTTCTGTAAGATCAAGCTATTTTTCTATAAGAAATACTTACTGTCTGTAAACACTCTTGAACTGAGTCTCTAGACATAATCTTCAGAGACACTTATGAACTGAAAAGAAACTTTCTTAAGCTATGATCACTTAAGGTCACTTACTGAATCACAATCTATAAAAGCTTTTATAAGTTTGTATTTGAAATTGACTCACAAGCTCAGCTGTGTGATATAAAAGATGAAGAAGCTATTATCTATATAATAACAGATCTCTATTACACTGAAGTCAAGAATTAACTGAATTATTTAGAGAATAATCATGAGAGATTCTGATAATCTGTTCTCAAGACCTATCTAGAGAATAAGTTGAGAGACTCTATGAGCTGAACAGAGAATATCTGAACTGTGATCATCAATATTAGAAAAAGAGGTGAGAAATCTGATGAAGACTACTCACAGCACTTTATAAAATTATGATGTAAATTGAGATCTGTGAAAACAGAGCTCTGAAACAAGATCTGAATGATGATATTTGTAAAGAGACTGAATAAAGACATGTAGAACAAGCTCATTGAGTAAGGCTCTAAGCTCTTGACTCTGAAGAAACTGATAACTCTTATTCATCACTTATGAATCACTGTAAGAGTTATAGACTTATAGAGAGCAGATCACTGATCAGCTCTGTGAGAGTCAGAACAACAGAGAACAGATTTATCAGAAAAAGATGATAAGACACAGAGAGATTCAGCCCCAGTGACTGAATGATTAATACGGCCACCTGGTAGCGCCTTGGCGTGGGAAACCAAGGCGCGTGGGTTCGAAACCCGCAGGAGATACATTAAATCCGGAACTCAAGCACCTCAAGTTTCTAATAAATACAGAGGTGTACAAATCGCTTCAATGAATCGCTCTATGTTCCTGAGCTGGGAAGTTATTATTGCATGTATCTAATTATCACTTCTTTGTATTTCCTATGTTCTTGTTATCTTGACATGGTCTCAACACCTGTATTTCCTTCTGTATAATCAACACTTGACCTGTATTTAACATCACGCAAGGACTCATCATAAGCTCCGCTTGCATATGAGTATAATGAAAGAATAATAATAATAATAATAACAGAGAGATTCATATCTGACTGCTGAGTAGAGAGAGAGAGCTTTATAAGCTTCTATAAACAGAGTGCATAACAGAGAGATCAAGGAAAAGAAACTCTGTTTCATCTATTCTAAATCAGAACATCTTCATGCAAACTGTTCAGACAAATTAAAATAGAAATTTGAGAAGTTATAGACAGAGTCAGCAACAGTCTTCTTAAGAGTCTTAAAGCTGATACCTGAATCTGTTACTTCTCTGATGAAAATGCTTACTTATGAGAAGAGACTGCATTACAGTGCTGCTATCTTATAAGCATGAAAAGCATTAGTGAACTCAGAATCCCAGGTCACTGTGATGTCTCTAAAGCTCACAGAGTGAATAAGCTGAAAGATAAAGACTGAGAATCTGCTCTTATAATAAGTAGAATATGAGAACTCAGATCTGAGAGCTAAGAAACTTACAAGAGCTATCTTTGAATTGCAAGATCTCTCTGAAATCTGAAGAAGATTTACAGAAACTGTGATTATCACAGACATCACAGATAATATGTACTTGAGACTTACATAACTTCAAAGACACAATTCATACATAGCTGTCTATGAGTCAGGTTTATACTTTCAATCAGTGTTGATAGACTCACTTACAGAGATAGAATCAGTTAATACTGTAGAGTTAATTAGAGAAGACAAGCTTATCTATATAATGACTTTATAAGTGTCTGAGAATCTCACAGTCATAGAAACTAAGCTTCAGATATCAGAGAAATACTGAGATCTCACAGAGATGTTCAGCTCAGTAAAGACAGCTGAGCTTTCTTCTCATTATAAGAAGAATCTGATAATAGATTTGATAGAAGAGCAGAAATTCTTCTAAGAATCAATTTATAAGCTCTTTCATTATGAGACAGAGATCTTGTAAACCTATGTAAAGAAGAATCTGAAGAATGACTTTATTCAATCTTTACAGGCCTCTGTGAAAGCCTCTGTGATATTCACAAAGAAGAAGAATGAAGATCTCAGATTGTGTATAGATTATTATGATCTGAACTTCAAGATAATAAAGAGCTGCTACTCTCTATCTCTGATTAAGAATGTGATTAACTGTCTTACAGAAGCTGTCATATTCATATAACTGAATGTAATCAATGTATATACATAGCTATGAATACAGTCTGAGAATGAATGAAAGACTGTCTTTAGAACTGCACTGAGATTATTTGAATATCTAGTGATATCTTTTAATCTGACTAATATTCTTACAGTATTTCAGTCTTTCATCAATAAAATACTTTATATATATCTGAATGTCTTCATGATAATATATCTGAATGATGTGATGATGTACTTCATGAAGAAGAAAGAATATACTGAGTATATATAAAGTGTGTTAAAGATCTTAGATGAGACAGAACTATATATTAAGCTCACAAAGTGCAACTTCAGTACTCACTGAATTAATTTTCTAGAATATGTAATCATCACAGATAATATTCAGATGAAATCTTCACAGATTGAGACTATTCTATCATGACTGAAGTTAACTAGTATTCATGAGATTCAGATCTTTCTGAGCTTTGTGAATTTCTATAGACAGTTTATCTTTGCATTCAGAAGAATCTTCTTGACTCTTATAGATATACTGAAGAGTGAAAATAAGAAGAAGTTATCTTATAAACAGAGAATGAAAAGATTATTAAGAAGAAAGAACTGTAAGAACTTTCTTATCTTAGAAGCTCACAGAGTCTTTACAAGATTGAAACAGATATTCATGAATATAGTAATACTGTTTCACTTTAATCTCTTACTCTTAATCAGATTAAAGATAGATGTCTTCTTCTTTACAATTTCAGAAATAGTCTCATAACTACAGTTAAATAAGAACTGAGTTTCAGTGATCTTTTTCTCATAGAAGATATAACTTACAGAGATCAACTATAACATTTATAATCAGAAGCTTCTTATAATAGTGAAATTCTTTCATCACTGATATCACTACTTTGAGAGTCTTATAATAGTGATTACTGTTAGAACTGATTATAATAGCTTATAATAGTTTACTTCAATCAAGAAACTCTCACAGTGACAGATTCACTGAGCTCAGAGACTGAGTGAGTTCTGATTCAAGATAGAATATATCAAGAGAACTAAGAACTCAGTGAACAGACTCTCTCACAGATCAGACTATATTAAGAAGATCAGGGCAACAGACACAGAGAAGCTAGAGAAGATAGAAAAGCTTTATAAGATACTCAGACTGAGTGTTGTGAAGAGATTAACTGAAGAGTCTCTCAATTTCTTATAAGAGAAGAAGAAGAAGAAAGAGAAGAAGTCTGTATAACTACTCTCTATAACACTGAGAGTTAACACTCTGAGAATCTTTATGAGAATTCTTGAAGAGAGTATCTATAATCTGAAGAGTTTGCAGACTTTGAGAAGTATCATAGAAGACCTGATGTAAGAGAAAATAGAATACAAGTCTTTATAAGATCTTCTATTCAGATTGTCTGAACTATAACTGAAGAATGAATATACTCAGTATATTCAGAAACCGCTTACAGCAGAGATCAATTCTGCAGAAATAAAGAATTAAAGAGACTTAAATAATCTCTTATAAAGAGAGAACTGAATTTATATATCTGTGAATAAGTTTCTATATATAGAACTTATTAAAAGGCATTATAACTCTTCTCTAGCAGGTCATTTTACAGATACTAGAACTCATGAGTTGCTTATAAGAAAATACTTCTGACTGAAGATATGAGAACTTATAAAGAAGATAGTGAATTCTTGTACTGTTTATCAGAATTCATAGATAGTGTGATTCAGATTATATAAAGAACTTATTATTATTATTATTATTATTATTCTTCCATTATACTCATATGCAAGCGGAGCTTATGATGAGTCCTTGCGTGATGTTAAATACAGGCCAAGTGTTGGTTATACAGGAGGAAATACAGGTGTTGAGACCACGCCAAGATAACAAGAACATAGGAAATACAAAGGAGTGACAATTAGATACATGCGATAATAACTTCCCAGCCCAGGAACATAGAGCGATTTATTGGAGCGATTTGTACACCTCTGTATTTATTAGGAACCTGAGGTGCTTGGGTTCCGGATTTAATGTATCCCCTGCGGGTTTCGAACTCACACGCCTTGGTTTCCCACACCAAGGCGCTACCAGGTGGCCGCATTAACCATTCGGCCACCGGGGCATATAAAGAACTTACTTCTCTACTTATTCTGCAGAAATCTTGAGAACAGCTAGAAATAAATATTCTTATAAGCCTTCTGAAAAGCAAGAACATATATAATATCTGCTTTGACAGTGTGCTGATGATAGTGAATCACTTTATTAAGATAACACACTTTATATTTATCTGCAAGAACTTGAAGTTAAAGAATTTAACTCATATCTTTATTCACAATGTGATTCAGTTGTATAGATTGTCTGTAAATATTATCTCAGATAGAGAATTAATCTTTATAGAAGAGTTCTGATCTGATCTGATAACTATACTGAAAATCTCATGAGATCTAAGTACAGCTTTTTATTAATAGACAGATGATTAGATAGAATATCTGATAAGTATATTGAAATAGTATCTGTGATGCTTTATCAATTATAATCAGAATGACTGAGTGCATTGATTATCACTTACAGAGTTTATATATAACAACTTAAAGTATATCAGTATAGATAAAACTCTCTTTGAGATACTCACTGAGACTCATCTGTGAATAATCTTGATGAACCTGTAAGAGTACACTATAAAGTGTGATAATGTCTGTGAACAGGCTGAGAGAATTCAGAAGATCTGGAAGAAAGTCTGTGAATTCTTAAGAAAGACTTAAGAGTATCAGAAGAAATACTATAACTTTAAGCATATTATAAAGAGTTTCAAGAAAGATAATAGAGTCTGACTGAGTCTAGAAAATATCATTATACAGAGATCTAGTAAGAAGCTGAATCTCTTATAGATAGAGTCTTATAAGATTATGAATAAAGTTAGCTTACAGTTCTACAGATTGAAACTGTCATCTGAGTTATAGATATACAATGTTTTTCATGTCTCTTTACTTCATGAATATAAGAAATTCTTAGAAGAGAACTCTGTGACTCATCACTCTGTCTATAAAGCACTAGAGAGTGAAAGAGAATATCAGATTAAAGAGATTATTAACTCAGAGAAGCAAGATTATAAGCTCTGATTCAAGGTTCAGTGATAAGAGTATTCTGACAAGATGAATAAGTTCACTTGAGAATTATCTGAGCAGATAAGATATCTGCAGAAGCTGAGATATGACTTTTATACTGTGAATTCTGATAAGTTAGAATGATGTAATCTTCACTAAGAATCTCAATTAGAGCATTTAAGTCATACTCAAACCGCTCCACCACGAACTCGCTCGATTTTTCGAATAAGAACCCGCCGATAGATCCATCGAAAAGCCCTCGATCATACGAGCATTTTGACCCCATCGCCGACCGCATACCCCGTGTGGTGGTGGAGTTATCCAGCCAAACGTGAACCAGACGTCGTTCGGAACTCCTGCGTGGGATTATCCCCCATTCTCCCCTACCACACCACAACCCCGGGCCAAATTGCCATACAAATTGTAAGGTGAAGAGACCTAGCCATATGCACCAATCTTCTTGATTTTGGAAGATCCCCGATCTGTAGTTGTGGAGATATCTGAGGAGCGACCTCCGCGAAAACCCTGTCCATCTTTGATGTTCCAAAACACCAATGCCAAGTCCCACCCTCGTACCGCCCTTCCTAATCTGGCCCATCCCCGGCAGAAAAATACAAAAAGATACCTCGGCAATAATATCAAGCACATAACCAACAGCCACTTCTGAAGTGCAACCTCCGCGGTCTGTCTTCAGTGTATCTAGACATCAACACCAAGTCTCACCCTCGTACCACCCCTCTCAATCTGACCCATCCACAACAGAAAAGTACAAAAAGATACCTCAGCAACTGTGCTCAATACATAATCAGCAGACACAACAACTATAAAATCAGTATATCTCAAGATCTGACTGAGCCTTTGATTCCTGCACAGTGAGATATATTAAATCTAGTTTTAATATCTCAATATTCAATAGATTCTGCAAGAGATTGAGAACAGCAACACTAGATTTCTATTGAATTTGAGAATTAACTCTATATTAATATAATCATTGATAAAGTCTTCTATTTTGAGATATAAATAATCAGTTTCTCTACATTTCACTGACAATATTTACATTATTATATAGAAACAGACTTATATTCTCTATAATATCAAGACTCTGAAGAGGAAAAGTCTTGATAGAGAGTATACAGTAGTGCATATCTTAGCAGTTTCTATCTCATTCTTCTACAGCAGTTAATGCAAAAAAAAAAGATCTTAGAAATAGTTTTTTACTTCTCTTGAAAAAGTAAGATATTTTTCTCTGAGTTTTATATAATATTCTTACAAAGAATTAAAAACAGAGTTGTTTTCTATCATAATTTCATATTCTTTTAAGTAAGAATTACTTTTTCAGTGACTGAAGAGCTTTTATTAATACTTAATTCTTTTTTATACTCTTTATTAACTGATTTGAGTTGCACACTTGTTGTGTGAGAAGAATTGAATAATTTAGAATAAAATTAAATAGTTTTAATCAATTTCTCTGTAAAAAATTGATTTATTTTTTATCAGTTTTTCTCTCAAAAACTGTCATATTATCTGATTTACTATCAATTGATATTATACTTTTTCTCACTGTATCCCAAGAAAGAGATTGTAAAGATTTTATTGATTTATCTTAAAAATCAATTTTAGTTTATTAGATTCTCTTCAAAAATCTAACCTAGTTACTGAACTAGTGTGAAAAAAATCAGATGTTTTATACACAAAAGTTTGCTATTCTTCTTTTGAAATAGTCTGATCAACTTTTCAATTGAAAACAGACTTAGAAATCTCTTAATTAAAACAGTCTGATCAACTTTTCAATTTAAAAGAGTTTAATAAATATCTCAATTGAATTAGTCTGATCAACTTTTCATTGAGTAAGAACAATGAGTTCAAAAGTACACTCAGTTGATGTGAAAAAAGATGCTTTCTCAAATACTATTTCTGAGATTGAAATTCTGAAGAGAAGAAAGAAAGAAGAAATAGAGAAACAATAAGTTCTTGAAATACAGAAACTTGAAAAAGCAAGTAAAATTCTTGAAAAGCAGTGTCTGAGTGAGATGAATGAAGAAGTTCTGTTAATTCTTCATACTCAGGCTAGACAACTACAGAAAGTGATCAAGTTCAAACTTAGAATTTCAAACACAGTTCAAAAAACTTTGAAAATTTCTAATACAATCACTGACTCTTCAGTTTACTCTGCTTTCTTCTCTACTTCTTCTTCTTCTTCTTCTTTAAATCAGAAGAAAACATATGCTCAAGCAGCTGAATCTGCTATCTCTAAACCTACTATCTCTAAATCTGCTATCTCAAAACCTGCTCAAAATTCTGAGAAAACTGAGAAGAATACTGCTCATACTTCTAGTGATAGAAGAGTGAAGAAAAAAATATAAAAAGAGAAAAATCTTCAAATCTTCAGAGATAGAAGACTTATTCTCAAAGTCTCAAATCAGAATATATTGCAGAGAAATAAGCTAAGCTCAAACCTCATTTTCAGAATTAGAAATGAAATCAATCAGCAGTTCTTTTCTCAGTTAATGACTGATATTGAAGTTCAAAAACCAGTTATAGCTTCAATTGAGTCATTCTTCTTTGAAAACTTCATCATTCTGACTACAATGCCTGAATTCAGTGCTGAATTTCTTATTCAGAATAAGAATCTCTGAAAATCAGCAGTAGAATCTTTGTTAAACACAACAATTCTATATTATTATTATTATTCTTCAATTATAGATGTATGCAGTCAGAGACTATGACATCTACCTGAGAACTTTAGTTCTCAGGGTTTTTTCTATGTCTGTAAAGTTAACTATTATACATTCATCAATTTCAGATATGCAAAATCAGAAAATTCCAGCTCAGAATACAAAAACTGTTTACAAATTGCAGTGTTTTAACATCTTTTGATACTTTGAAATCATTTGACAATATCATGACAAAAGAAAAGAGAAAAAGAACACAGTCTCAAAGATAGACACATTAAATAAATAGATAGAAAGAAATTGAAAGAAAAAGATAAAGAAAAAGATAAAGTAAAGAGAGACTATAACAAAACAAATTATTAAAAGAGAGTATATAGCTGTTTTAACAGACTATATCTGATTAATTTCCTCCTCTTCATACTCAGATAATTCTGAATTTAGCCATTTTCTTGTAGCTGCTTGAGTTTCTGATAGAAAGTCTATTAAGTATTTAATTCCTGTCTCAGTTGAGAATAAGAATCTCATATTTAATTGATTTAGATCATACTTCTCTTTCAATCTGGCTCTGAGACTATTGTATAATACACAGTGCATTATAATATACTCAGAATTCTCATTTGTATTGCAGAATGAGCATTCTATTGAGTCAAATCTATCATCAAATCTTTGTATATAAGATTTGAAATAGCCATGTCCTAGTTTCAGCTGTATTATAGATGAGAATATTTTCTTTTTACATTTAATTAAACAAGATTTCCACTTGGGTTTTGTTTCAAATCTTGAATAATGTATACTCTTCTTTTGTTTCTGCCAGCTTTCATTCCACTTGTCTAAACAAGATTCTTTTATTTTTCTCTTTATAAAAGACCAGGACATAATTTTTTGAATAGATCTGCTTAATTCTGCACTCTTTTTTGCAGCTGAATCAGCTAATTCATTACCATGAATATTCATGTGAGCAGGAACCCAGTGCAGATGAATTATTAGCTTTGATATTCTTCTCTTTTGAATTTTCAAAACAGAGTTTAAGATCAGTTCAAGATTCATTTGATCATTATGAATCTGACTATTTCTAAGTCTTTTTAAAGCAGCTTGACTATCAGAGAATATTCATGTCTCTTTCAAACAATTTCCTCTTTTATAAGATTTTATTTCAATGAGTTTGAAAGCTTTCACTATTACAAATAGTTCAGCATCAAAGACTTCACATTCAGAGCCTAGATTTCAGAAATCTGAGATAAAATTAATATTATCTTCAGTATAAGCAATGCCTGCATCTAATCTATTCAAGTTCTCATTTTTTGAGCCATCTGAATAAACCAGAATAGAGTCTTTTATATTGATTGTAGAAATTCTCTTTAAATGCTGTTCATATTCTTTCTCTTTTAATAGTTCACTTATTTGTAAGTCTATAAGAGATTCAAGCTTTTCTCTTCAGAGAGATAACTTCTCATAATCAACTTTTTCAATATTTAAAGAAGAAAATTGATTTTTAATCAGAGAGTATAGTCTGTACAGTTGAGAAGGCATTTTCTTTGAAGAATTATTTTCATTTCAATCAAGAAATCTATTTCAATCCAGTTCATTTCCAGAGTTAATTAATGGAAATGAAGAAGAGACTCTTTCTCTGATTATATAATTTGAGCTCATCTTTACAACTCTCAGAGTATAGTTCATACAGGCCTTTTCAAATCTAATAGCAGAAGAAGGAATTGAAGCTTCAATTTCCATTGCTTTAATAGAAGATGATTTGAATGCTCTCAGAATTCTTCTCAAGGCTCTGTTTTACAGACTTTGAAAGAGTTCAGTGAAATTCCCTTGATTATTTCATCAAACTTGAACTTCATAATCAGCTACTGATGTAATACAGGCTATATATAACTGTCTCATAGCCTGGAAGGATAGACCTCTCTCTGTATTTGATAGTCTGATTATGTTGTTCAATAGTCTTTCTGCCTTGACAGTTCTTTGTTGAATGTGATATTTAAAATTCAACTTGAAGTTTAACTATACTCCTACAACAATTCTATCTGAGAGAGATAAAAAGTGAGACAAATTTATTCTTCATGATATTTCAGTTGAAATTTTTAACTGTGAAGAAGGAATGCTACTTCTCAAAAATGAATTAGAAGAATACAACTCTATTCAACTGAGAAAGAAGCCTGTATGACTAAATTCAATTAAGTTCAGACAAAGCAGAAGAAATGTCTCTGTTCTAGTATATATAAAGACAATGAAACAGTCAAAGATCTCTGAAGTAAGAGTAGCAGATTTGAAAATGAGAGTTCATGAATACAAAGACTCAAGAATGAATCTCAAAGCTTAAACACAGTGTTCAAACTGTCAAAGATATGAACACTTTGCAATCTTCTGTTTCAGAGACTCAAAATGTGCATTCTGTGTCAGAGATCATAAAACTAGTGAGCATAAATATGAAACATACTCAAAAAGAGATGAAATATGTCAACACACTCTGCTTAAATGCTCTAATTATAAAGAAAAATATATATCTAGCTCAAAAGAATGTATGTTTACTCCAAGAACTCAAAAGAACTGAAGAAAAGATGAAGCTCAGAGTAAATCTAGAACTGAAGAGAATAGTCAAGCCAGTAAACTCACAACTGCAAGCTTAAAAAGAAGAAACTCTCAATTATCTAAGTCTTCAAACTTCAATTCTCCAGTGAAATGTAAACAGAATTTGAATTCTCAAACTTCTATTAAGATTAGAGAATTGAGAAATGACTCTGATAATAAACTAGATATAATGCAAGCAGTTGAGATTTCTATTTTTCAGAACAGTTATAACCTACTATCTGATGATAGTGATTAGATTCTACTCTACTCTCTTTTAGTATGAATATACAATAAAAATAACAAAAAAAGTTTAAAAACTCTTCAAAAATCACATTTATTCAAAATAATGTGAATAGAAACTCAAATTGCATTTATTCTTGTCTTCAAATTGCATTTGAATAAAAAGTTGATTTTATACTACTTCAGAAGTCAAATTTTGATGCTGAGCAAAAATATGTCATTTCTCACTCAAGCTACTACTGTTTTTTATCTCAAAAGTCTGAGATAAAGTCAAGAGTAGTAATCTATGAAAGAAAGAGATTAAGTTATCAATTTAATCTAAGATTTAATATCATGTCTGACTCTGATATTCTGATGAGTGATATTATAGATAAAGAAAATGAGTTTGATACTATACAGCTCATAAATATCTATAATGAAAAGTCATTGAAGAAATATAACAATATCTGAATAATTAATAGAGAATTTCTGAACATAACTTCATCAAGAAACTCTATAATTGCAGAAGACTTCAATACACATCATCTCTGATGAAATTCAGAATGCAAGAGAGCAGTAAGAGCTGATAATCTGATTAAATGAATCTTTAAGCATTCAATAGATTTGATTAATAAGTCTGATCAATAAACATTCTTTAGAAAAGATATGAAACAGAAGTCTATTATAGATCTAATCTTCATATTATAAAATCTAATGAAAAGAAGACTTGTAAACTGATTTATTAATTCAAATGAGACATCAGAATCAGATCATGAGATTATTTAATTTAATATTGAACTGAGTGAAAAACAAATGAGTGAAAATTCTCTTCTCTCTAATTAGTATAACTTTGAAAAAGCTGATTGAAAAGCAGTTGAAGAAAGCATAAAACTGTTAAAATCTGAGAGATAGAATGAGCTATATTGAAATTCTGATCAAGATATCTCAAATGAAATACTTGAGAATAGAGTGAAGCTTATTACATCTATTATTCTAACAAGTGTTAAAGATAATATTTTAAAGAGAAAATCTTCTGAGTATTCAAAACCTTGATGAAATGAGAATATCTCATCTAAAATAAAAGAATTAGCTACTGCTAGAAGAGATTGAAAGAATAATGTAATATCTGATGAAGAGTTCAAAGCTGTCAGAAATGAATATTTTTCAGATATTAAAAGAGCTAAAACAGACTGCTGGAATAAATTTCTTAAAGAAGCATAAGAAAAGAAAGTTTTTAAAGCTTTTAACTATACTAAAACAAGAAGTGTAGCAAAACTTCCAGTCTTAGAATATGAGTTTCAGAATGAATCATATACAGCAAACTCTTTTGAGAAAAAATGTCAAGCTTTTATGAGAATTCTCTTTCAGAACTCATCAGATTCAGATTCAGATTCAGATTCAGATTCAGAGAAAGAGAATATATCACTTCTCAACTACATTGATAAAAATGACTGAGAATGACCTGATCTTACACAAGATGAATTAGAGTCAGCTATCTTCTCAAGTTCTGTTAAAACTGCTGCAGATTCTGATTCAATTAATCACTTAATTATTCAGAATACATATTCCTACTTAAAGAATGAATATTTTGAGCTCTTTTTCAATCTCTTGAAAAATGAATATCATTTTGAATACTGAAGAGAAGTCACTGAAGTGATTCTTGCAAAACCTAATAGAAAAACTTCAATTTCTAAGTCATATAGAGTAATATCTCTATTGAACTGTCTAGAAAAGGTTTTAGAAAAGATAATAGCTACTTAACTATCTTTTATAAGCTCTATAGATGATTCTCTTTTATTCAGTGAATAAATGAGAGATAGAAAACAGTGTTCTGTAATTGACACTGTTCTCTCAGTTGTTCATGATATTTAAATAGCAAAGTATGAGAATCTGATCTCAACTGCAGTTTTTATTGATATAAAAGAAGCATTTGATCATGTTTCAAAGTCAAAGTTAATTCAGACATTGAAGATATTAAAACTGTCACTTTCTCTAATAAAATGAGTTAACTGTTTTATATCTAAAAGAAGTATACAACTCTTCTTTGATAAAATAAAATAAGATAAGACTGAGATAAAAATAGAAGTATCACAGAGATCTTCAATCTCACTCATTTTATTTATAATATATACTGCATATCTATTTAAAAATAGAAATATGAGAATAGTGTGATCTCTGAGTTATATGAATAATATTGATCTAGTCTACAGCTCAAAAACTATCAAAGAGAATTTGAAAGTAATTGAAGAAGCTGTAAAGAAAATCTTTATTAGAGCAGATATCAATTAAATTCAATTTGATATGAATAAAACTGAGTTAATTCATATCTTTTCTAGATTCAATGAGAAAGAACTATCTTTAACTCTTTTAAATAGAGAGATTAAACCCAGTGTAAATATTAAATGATTAGAAGTATGATTAAACTCCAAGTTGAATTTTAAATATCACATTCAACAAAGAACTGTCAAGACAGAAAGACTATTGAATAACATAATCAGACTATTAAATACAGAGAGAGGTCTATTCTTCCAGACTATAAGACAGTTATATATAGCCTGTATTACATCAGTAGCTGATTATGAAGTTCAAGTTTGATGAAATAATCAAGAGAATTTTACTGAACTCTTTCAAAGTCTGTAAAACAGAGTCTTGAGAAGAATTCTGAAAGCATTCAAATCATCTTCTATTAAAGCAATGAAAATTGAAGCTTTAATTCCTTCTTCTGCTATTAGATTTTAAAAGATCTGTATGAACTATACTCTGAGAGTTGTAAAGATGAGCTTAAATTATATAATCAGAGAAAGAGTCTCTTCTTCATTTTCATCAATTAACTCTGAAAATGAACTGAATTAGAATAGATTTCTTGACTGAATGGAAATAATTCTTTAAAGAAAATGTCTTCTTAACTGTACAGATTATACTCTTTGAATAAAAATTCATTTTTCTTCTTTAAAATGTTGAAAAAAGTTGATCATGAGAAGTATCTCTTTGAAAGAGAAAAAGCTTGAATCTATTATAGATATATAAATAAGTGAACTATCAAAAGAGAAAAGAATATGAACAGTATTCAAAGAGAATTTCTACAATTAATATAAAAAGACTCTATTCTGATTTATTCAGATGACTCAAAAAATGAGAACTTGAAATAGATTAGATACAGACATTGCTTATACGGAAGATAATATCAATTTTATCTCAGATTTCTGAAATATAGGCTCTGAATGTGAAGTCTTTGATACTGAACTATTTATAATAGTGAAAGCTTTCAAACTCATTGAAATAAAATCTCATAGAAGAGAAAATTGTTTGAAAGAGATATGAATATTCTCTGATAGTTAAGCTGCTTTAAAAAGACTTAGAAATAGTCAGATTCATAATAATCAAATGAATCTTGAACTAATCTTAAACTCTGTTTTGAAAATTCAAAAGAGAAGAATATTAAAGCTGATTATTCATCTACACTGAGTTTCTGCTTATATGAATATTCATAGCAATGAATTGACTGATTCAGCTGTAAAAAAGAGTGTAGAATTAAGCAGATCTATTCAAAAAATTGTGTCCTGATCTTTTATAAAGAGAAAAATAAAAGAATCTTATTTATACAAGTGAAATGAAAGCTGACAGAAACAAAAGAAGAGTATACATTATTCAAGATTTGAAATAAAGTCTAAGTGAAAATCTTATTCAATTAAATGTAAAAAGAAAATATTCTTATCTATAATACAGCTGAAACTAGAACATGACTATTTCAAATCTTATATATAAAGATTTGATGATAGATTTGACTCAATAGAATGCTCATTCTATAATATAAATGAGAATTCTGAGTATATTGTAATGCACTGTGCATTATACAATAGTCTCAGAGCCAGATTGAAAGAGAAGTATGATCTAAATCAATTAAATATGAGATTCTTATTCTCAACTGAGACAGGAATTAAATACTTAATAGACTTTCTATCAGAAACTCAAGCAGCTACAAGAAAATGACTAAATTCAGAATTATCTGAATATGAAGAGGAGGAAATCAATCAAGATATAGTCTGTTAAAACAGCTATATACTATCTTTTAATAATTTGTTTTATTACAGTCTTTCTTTATTTTATCTTTTCCTTTCAATTTCTTTCTGTCTATCTATTTAATATGTCTATCTTTAAGACTGTGTTCTCTTTTCCTTTGTCATGATATTGTCAAATGATTTCAAAGTATGAGATGATGTTAAAACACTGCAATTTGTAAACAGTTTTTGTATTCTGAGCTGAAATTTTCTGATTTTGCATATCTGAAATTGATGAATGTATAATAGTTAACTTTACAGACATAGAAAAAACCCTGAGAACTAAAGTTCTCAGGTAGATGTCATAGTCTCTGACTGCATACATCTATAATTGAAGAATAATAATAATAATAATAATTCACTAAGAATCTGATTGTAATAAAGATATTAACACTGTTATTTATAAACTCTAGTCTATAAGATGATAAGTTTCTACTGAAATGAACAGTCTGCAGTGTATATAAGAAAAGAAGAAATTATATTCTTATTAAAGTTAAAAAATAAGAAAACAAACAGAGTCATGAATATAATTTAGAGATTAATAAAGAAAAAATAAAGAAAACTCACACTCATATTATCAACATCTGTGACACTCAATTCCCTTATAACTATCAATTTTCTTCTTCAAAGAAGCAGAGAGTATTACATCTGTAGTACAGATAATTGTTGCATTTAATACAAAGATTGTCAGAAATGCACAGACTTCAAAGAAGCTGAACATCAGAGTACACACAGTTGCAGCAGAGTCTTGAAGACTGATCATCTGTGTATATAATCAGATATTTCTTATGAAGCTGTATCTGCTCTCTCAGTTATGCTGAAGTATTCAGCCTGGAAATAATTGAGACACAGAGAGAGAACTCATCTGCTCAGACTAACTCTCATCACAAATTCATGACATTCACATTGCCTTGATTACCTGGATTTTGCAGGTACCTGAAGACTCATCTCTCATTGACAATGAGATTGTGAAAATGTGCTGCAGTGTGAGAATCATTGATGAAAAACCTAGACATATTTGCATATGCCTGGTCAGAGATTGTGCAGATAGAGAAGAGGTGATCATAGACCTGCAGAACTGCAGAAGACACTGACAACACTGAGAGCTTTGTAAGAACTGTTAGCTAGAATCTGTAAGAAACTACTTGTAAGAAGACTTACAGCAAAGAGAGAGACTGCACTGCTTGAAGTCAGAGACTGGTCTGAAAAAGAGATGAGATGAGCTGCTGACCTGAAGATTGAATGCAGTGATGAGACTGAGAGAAATGAAGACACAGTTATGAGCAGCAGCATCTCTGCTTCATCAGCTGATAAAAAGTGATCAGAGAAGTTACAGAGACACTCACAAGAAGCTCAGTAACAGTCAGACATTATTTGTAAAGATATTGAAATTTAAAAAAGAAATTTTTATTCTTGAGAAGTTCTTAAATCAATATACAGACATTGTCAGAAACACTCTCTCTCTATCATCTGAGTGAAAATACTTCATGAATGAATGAGAATACTCACAGTTTATGAGAATGAAAGCTGTTACAGAAAAAGAGAAAAGAAGATGAGATTTCACAGACAGATCTGAGATATTTATACTACTCTAGAGAGGTTTGCTTACACTGTGAGTGATTTTATAAAATAGTCAGATTACTCTAGTAAATAAGAGTAATTATGAATCACAGATCTGAATCTTTCTATGTAACTATAAGAGTGATTACAGACTGTGAATATCTTAATTCTATAATTCTACAGAGTTGATGAAAGAATGGAAAATTCCTCACAATTCTACAGTGTTAAAGAACAATGATTTATAAGAATGAGTAAAAGATCAACTTATGAATATTTCTCTTTGATAAGAATAATCTCACAGAGAGTGATTCATCTGTGAGATGAATCTATAGGCTACTGAGGCAAAAGAGCTCAATCATCACCAGCGCACTGCTGATAGAAGAGCCGATCAATCACGGGACTCTCAACAGAATCTGTGTGATAATCACATAAGAATCTCATGAAAATAATTGAGAGTTAACTGAAACTCTTCTATATAAAAGATGTGAGATGAATCTGTATAATAGTCAGAGAATAATCTGTAGATCATAAAGAATCTTATAGAATAAGAAACTGAGTGACAGACTCTTTTTTCTTCACAGTAATAAGGGATTTTTTCTTACTAAGATTTTTTATAGATGTGAAGAATTTTTAGTGAGTATCACTGCAGTGCTGAGCTGATTCTATGAAGTCACTCAGTGAAAGGCTTTGCAGATGAAGTCTTAGAGAGAGAGAAATATATAAGAAATCTCACTTCTCACAGATTCTTTATCTCTATTTCTATCTCTTGTATAATTAATAGAGCTAGCAGCCCTTGACTACATATAACTATATAGACTGAAGTTCATAAATACTATTCATAACTCAGCTTGAATGCTATTATACATTTGATTTCTACATTTTATCTTTCTACTGTGAATACTTCTAGTAGTTAACAGTACATATCACGCCAAGCTGCAAACACCCGAATAATCGCCTGCGAGCACTTATTCTTATAAGTATATAGCTGTTTTAACAGACTATATCTGATTGATTTCCTTCTCTTCATATTCAGATAATTCTGAATTTAGCCATTTTCTTATAGCTGCTTGAGTTTCTGATAGAAAGTCTATTAAGTATTTAATTCCTGTCTCAGTTGAGAATAAGAATCTCATATTTAATTGATTTAGATTATACTTCTCTTTCAATCTGACTCTGAGACTATTGTATAATACACAGTGTATTATAATATACTCAGAATTCTCATTTATGTTGCAGAATGAGCATTCTATTGAGTCAAATCTATCATTAAATCTTTATATATAAGATTTGAAATAGCCATGTTCTAGTTTCAGCTGTATTATAGATGAGAATATTTTCTTTTTATATTTAATTAAACAAGATTTCTACTTAGGTTTTGTTTCAAATCTTGAATAATGTATACTCTTCTTTTATTTCTGTCAGCTTTTATTTCACTTATCTAAACAAGATTCTTTTATTTTTCTCTTTATAAAAGATCAGAACATAATTTTTTGAATAGATCTGCTTAATTCTGCACTCTTTTTTACAGCTGAATCAGTCAATTCATTATCATGAATATTCATATGAGCAGGAACTTAGTGCAGATGAATTATCAGCTTTGATATTCTTCTCTTTTGAATTTTCAAAATAGAGTTTAAGATCAGTTCAAGATTCATTTAATCATTATAAATCTGACTATTTCTAAGTCTTTTTAAAGCAGCTTGACTATCAGAGAATATTCATGTCTCTTTTAAATAATTTCCTCTTTTATAAGATTTTATTTCAATGAGTTTGAAAGCTTTCACTATTGTAAATAGTTCAGTATCAAAGACTTCACATTCAGAGTCTAGATTTCAGAAATCTGAGATAAAATTGATATTATCTTCAGTATAAGCAATGCCTGCATCTAATCTATTTAAGTTCTCATTTTTTAAGTCATCTGAATAAATCAGAATAGAGTCTTTTATATTAATTATAGAAATTCTCTTTGAATGCTGTTCATATTCTTTCTCTTTTAATAGTTCACTTATTTATAAGTCTATAAGAGATTCAAGCTTTTCTCTTCAGAGAGATAACTTCTCATGATCAACTTTTTCAATATTTAAAGAAGAAAATTGATTTTTAATTAGAGAGTATAGTCTGTACAGTTGAGAAGACATTTTCTTTGAAGAATTATTTTCATTTCAATCAAGAAATCTATTTCAATTCAGTTCATTTTCAGAGTTAATTGATGAAAATGAAGAAGAGACTCTTTCTCTGATTATATGATTTAAGCTCATCTTTACAACTCTCAGAGCATAGTTTATACAGACCTTTTCAAATCTAATAGCAGAAGAAGGAATTGAAGCTTCAATTTTCATTACTTTAATAGAAGATGATTTGAATGCTCTCAGAATTCTTCTCAAGACTCTGTTTTACAGACTTTGAAAGAGTTCAGTGAAATTCTCTTAATTATTTCATCAAACTTGAACTTCATAATCAGCTACTGATGTAATACAGACTATATATAACTGTCTCATAGCCTGGAAGAATAGACCTCTCTCTGTATTTGATAGTCTGATTATGTTATTCAATAGTCTTTCTGCCTTGACAGTTCTTTGTTGAATGTGATATTTAAAATTCAACTTGGAGTTTAATCATACTTCTAATTATTTGATATTTACACTGAGTTTAATCTCTCTATTTAAAAGAGTTAGAGATAGTTCTTTCTCATTGAATCTTGAAAAGAAGTGAATTAACTCAGTTTTATTCATATCAAATTGAATTTGATTAATATCTGCTCTAACAAAGATTTCCTTTGCAGCTTCTTCAATTACTTTCAAATTCTCTTTGATAGTTTTTGAGCTGTAGACTAGATCAATATCATTCATATAACTCGGAGATCGCACTATTCTTATATTTCTATTTTTAAATAGATATGCAGTGTATATTGCAAATATAAGTCTGTTCTTTCTTATATATAATTATTATATGAAAGTGTTTAATCTTTTAGAGATTACATAGTTTATATTAAACTCTCACAGTCTGATTCAGATTACTAATAATATAGTAATAAAGCTCTGAGATGTCTGTGACTGAGCAGAAGTCTTTATAATAAATACTAAATAAGATTAAGAGAACTGAATTAATATTCACTAAGATCTTACTAAGTAATATAAGATAGAAGATCTGATATAATTAAATCTTAGAAATATATAAATTATATACTTATCTCATATACTGAATTACTGTTATATAAAGTATAAAGTAATAGAAGTTCTAGATAGTTATAACTACTATTTTAACATATTATTAGAGATTTATAATATCTTTTATATAAGCTTACTCTATTATACTGTCACTGATCTGTTCTCTTCTTAACTAACTTCTAACTGACAGCTGTCAGAGATTATAGAAAAAGATAATAAACTTGAATAAGAGATTAAAGATATTCTTGATAAGAGACTCTACAGCTATAACTGATAATATCTTATAAAATAAGTCAGTTATAATTATCTGATCTGAACTTTAAGCTCTGTATTATCTAAGACAGCAGCTCTTGACTGATAAGAATTATATACTTATAACTTTATATTACTTCTGAAAAGAAGAGACTAATATAACAGACTGCATCTAATCAATTATATAGACTATTTATTACACTTCATAGATTTCACTGAAAGCTTCAATTTTCAGTCACTGATTCTCAGCTGAAAAACTCATGAAATTTCTATTCTTCTGCTCTGAAGCTTTACTATATATATGTATAAATATTCACTTTAATCACTGATTTCTGCACTTTCTCTTTCTTTTCTTCTCTAATGTTTTTCACTTTTATATTATAAGACCTATATATTATACTGATCTATTTAGTGTAGACTTATATTAAAGTACTTAAGTTCTGAATTTAATTTATTCTTTATAGATTTTAAACTCACATACTCTGATTTCTTATATTAAAATACTACTGAGTGACTATATTAATTATTCAGCTATTAAAGTATATACATTTATAATTGAAAAAGAATAATAATAATAATAATTAAATTTTAAAGATTTAAATAGCTGAGAATTTCCTTTTTTTTTTTTCTGCTTGAAATAAAGTCTTTCAGATATAGAGTCTTTTGCAAAGTTTCAGCAATTATTACAGAGTGTTTTTCTTTTAAAGAAAAAGTTTTGTAATATGATGAAAAATAATCTGAGTTAAAGTCAGTTAGATAGTTCTTTTCTTCATTACTCTATACAGATTGAGCAAATGTGTTTTATTACAGAAGTAAAGTTGCTGTTTCTATCTACCACCGTACCACGCACTTGAATTCTATTGAAGAATTTTTTACTAAGTTGAGAGCTGATCAAGAATTTGATAATTTTCTTGAATGATTGTAATGTTGTTGAATCAAGAGAAGGAAGTGCAAAAGGCCATTTTCCGCACGCTGATCTTACTATTAAAGAGATCCTGGAGTGAATGAAGCCCGGTTTCACTTATCAATGAGTTCGCAGAAGCTTGCAATACAATCAAATTGGCCGCTCTGATGAGCCTCATAATAACGGAATATCCGCAGCAAAACTCTAACAACTCATATCATTGACACTCTGCATGTCCTAAGCGAAATGCAGAGCCGAACAAAAGACAACTCCCCCTTTTCTCCACCGCTAATCCGGGTCTTTAATTTTTCGCGGCACGGTTTTCGGCGCGCTTGATTGTGCTGGCATTGGCTGCCTCGACCATCAACTGCCGTTGCTGATCTGGGATTTGGTTGAAAATCTCTTGTGTTTTGATGAGATCAGAGAGGTTCTTCTTCAACTGTTCTGTCTCTTCTGCTGTTGGAACTGGGTCGGTTTGGAAGATGATTGGGAGGTCCCTGCTGGAGTCGCTCATGAAGGATGGAACTCTTTCAAGCGAATCGCGGTTGGCTGCATAAAACGAGTAGATGGAACCCAGGGTATCGCGAGCTTTCTTGGCTTTATCAATCGCCGCCGGCCGCGGGAGTCTCGGCACCGGATTTGCTAGGCTTGTCACTCATAAGGTTCTGGCACTAGCGTCTGGGGGCAAACGTGAAGTGACAATGTAGGAGACTGGTAAAACTTGTGATGTTAGGTTCGATGATACGCTGTAGAAGCTGCCTGGAGGAAAGAATGCCCAATATATAATAAGCACTTCTGAGGGGCTCATGGCGGTAAATCTTTATGTGACAGGTTGTGTTGGCTAGCGACAAGGTGCTGGAACACAGCGGCAATTCACTTGGCGCCAAACAATGGCTTGCTCACCCCAACCCATCTTTCGAAAGGGGTTTTCTCGAGCAGTTGTATCTTGTGCGCATTGAGTACAGGATAAGTGCTCCCGCTTATTTCTGGGGTTCTTTATTAAGACTCACCTTCTTTGTATTCAGTTCACCATTCCACTCGGTCCAACATCTGCTAGACAATTCCCGCGAGTAGTAGACCAAAATTACCACATCCACGAGATTCCCTTGTGACAACGGAATACTTGCCTTCACGATGCACTGGGATAAGTTGGCGGAGAAGAAGTCGCAAAGTCTATATGCTGCCTGGTTGAACTATCTTCTCAAACAATCCCCAGCCTTGCCTCTCGAGCTTGCCTCCAAGCTTCATCGTGGTTTTCGAGCAACCAGAGCTTCAGATTTCACAACTGGCGCATTCAATATGTGCTGTACTGTCACCTTTGAAGACGGTTTCAATGCTCTTGTTAGATTTCCCATCCTGGGCCGAAGCCGCTTCCGCTGTGAAAAAACTAGCGACGAGACCTCAGTGATGGCCTTTATTGCTCGATTCACATCTATCCCGGTCCCAACTGTCCTTGGCGCAGGACAATGGAGTGGCGGTCCTTATATCATTACAACAGTTATTGAGGGCACTTTGCTTTCAAAACGCCTACGAGATCCCTCTATGTTGGCGCCAAGCTTGAATCCGGATGTCTCTGAGTCGGATTTGAAGATTGCCTACTCTGGAATGGCTCACATTGTGCTAGAGCTCTCCAAGCCGGTATTCAAATACATTGGAGGATTGAAATACAACTCTGGGGGGTGGAGTGTTGCAAAGCGGCCTCTGACACTCAAAATGAATGAGCTTATACGAGTTGGAAATTTCCCTCTCAATGAATTTGTTGATTACAATCACACCTTTGAAAGCGCCTCCAAGTATTTCCAGCAATTAGCAGAGCAACAGTTTCTACACCTCAAATACCAACGCAATGATGCCATCACCAATGAGGACGACTGCCGGAAGAAATATGTGGCTCGCTGTCTTTTCCGTCAAATAGCACAACAGGTCCCAGTACAGCATGGCCGATACCACCTCTACTGTGATGATTTGCGCCCATCGAATGTCCTTGTCACGGAGTCTGATTTGAGGGTTACTGGTGTCATTGACTGGGAGTATACATATGTTGCGCCTGCTGAATTTACATACAGTGCTCCATGGTGGCTCCTATTTGAAAGCCCTGAGGCTTGGGACCTGGACAATTTCATGGATCGATACCGCCCTCGCCTTGAACTATTTCTTAAGGAGCTCCGTGTCCATGAAGACGAACAGATTCATCAAGGTAGTCTAAAGGAATCACAGCGTCTTTCAGAAAGGATGGCGCTCTCTATCAAAGATGGGCTCTTTTGGTTTTGTCTTGCAGCCAGGAATAGCTTCATGTTTGATGAGATCTATTGGACATTTCTTGACGAACAATACTTTGGGCCTTTGAGCTCTCTTGGCGATCGGCTTTCCTGTTTAACACAAGATGAGCAGGACCAGATGGAGGATTTTGTTCGGGCAAAGATGCAGCAGATAGAGGAAAGGAGGTTGGATGAACATCAAACATTTGGTCAAGTTTTTGAGTTATAGTCTAGTAAATTGACAGGAACTAAAACCAAAACTTGTTATTATTGCGACTGTAGAGCAGCTCTGCAGACAGCAAGGGTTTCCACTTATACATACCAGCATCCTGATGTGCAAATACCCGCCCGAAGGAGGAGATTCTTGTACTGTAATAGCATAATGTGGCAGTGTAAAAACCGTAGAAAAGCCTAATCATTTCCCACTTCAGTCATTGTTTTGTATTTGCTTGTCTAATAGAATTTTTTTAGTGTGGCCGCTGAATTCAGTTATTCGAGGAAAACGGCGTGAAGAAATTTAGACCTACGGAGTACAGATTATGCCTATGCCACCCAACTCGAAGAGGCTGCTTGCTATACATCCTAAAGTGTTGAGACAGCCTCAAAGGGCTGTCACTACCTCCCTGACTACCTCCCTGCCTAGCACTTTTATCACAGCCATGAACGACAGGATAGACGACATGGAACACTTTAAGTCGATTGGAAAGTGCCTTGGGAATGCACTAGACTATATGCGACGCAATACGCAACGGCCGCGACGACATCACCAGGGTTCGAGCCATCTATCAAAAATGCTTGAAGATGCTAAGAGCGAGGTCCAGTAACTTATGCCAGAATAAACAAAGAATGCACCATGGCCGAAACAGAAGCCGTGTTCAAGGAACTCTTAACCTCCAACAATATCAATATCATATTTACAATTATTTTATTCAGTCTGAGAAACAAAAAAAATCCAAGCAAAAAACGCTGTAATGTGACAGCACCCGCTCAGTGGCATTGTCCAAGCAATTGCTTTGCCTCTACTCTACTCTACCACTCCATAGCCCCCTTCTACCACTTTCACTACCTCTACCCCTCTCTTACTACCTCTACTACATCTATCACTATCATCAGATTAATCATACAGGCCATAGAGCCAGCCATTCTAGTCACCTGTATTCAACCGCTCCACCACGAACTCGTTCAATTTTTCGAATAAGAAACCACCGATAGATCCATCGAACAGCCCTCGATCATACGAGCATTTTGACCCCAACGCCGACCGCATACCACCCCGTCTGGTGGTGGAGTTATTCAACCAAATGTGAACTAACTACCAACTGTGAGCAATGTTTGCATTGTTTGCACGGAGCTTGTGGCACTTTATGATCACAAACTGAGCAATTATTCCTTCTTTCTTCATCATCTCGTCGCCTGTTCCGAGGTGCAGGCTGAGGTGTGTTTCATATTCATTCAATAATGGATTCAGATGAACTGATCGGTCATAAGTACCCCGGGGATGATACTCGGCCCACGAGCAAGAAGGAGCTGGCAGGGTGGTACTGTTACGGCTGGGCCGCTGAGGTATTTACAGTTTGTGCTATGGGTGAGTTATTCCAACCCGTCTCTTTTTATTGTTTTAGCAGCTATGGACATGTTTACAGCGGGAAGTGAAGTGAGTGTTTGCAGAGGAAATTAGAGGATAGTTAAAAAAAAAGAGTGAGAGTGAGAGAGAGATCTTCGTATTTTCTGTGAACCATGCAACTTATCACTTTCTGACAGAGAACTAATGAAGTGCTAAATTTGCAAACAGGATCCTTTCTTCCTATCACCCTGGAGCAAATGGCTAGGGATCGAGGAGTTCTCCTTTCTGACAAAACTACGCCATGCAGTGCAAGTTGGAGAGTGACATCCGACCTGTTCACTTCGGCTGCCTCTTCTCCGAGCCGTCCAAGTTCTCCCAAAACTAGCCAGTGTGTCGTATATTTCCTGGGAATGGAAATAAACACGGCTAGTTTTGCGATGTACACATTTTCAGTGAGTGTATTAATACAGTCACTGCTTATAATCTCCATGTCAGGGGCAGCGGATCACGGCGTCTACCGCAAGACATTACTCTTGGTTTTTGCTTTCTTGGGGGCAGTGTCAACCATGCTCTTTCTGGGCGTTGTTCCGCAAGTTTATTTGCTCGGCGCATTGCTTGCAATTGTAGCAAATACTTGCTTTGGTGCCTCATTTGTATTACTCAATTCATTTCTGCCTTTGCTTGTTCGCCATCACCCCGCCATTCAATCTACCCCGGGCAGTCCTTTGATTGACGATGATGTGCAACCTTCCAATACGTCCAGCGAGCCTAGATCCAGCCAGAGTCAACGGCCCAGCAGTATGTCGTCCACATCACCACTACTTCAGCGTGATACTACCATGCCCATTGATGGCTCTCAGCTCAAATCTCCAAGAATGTCAGAAGAGCTCCAGCTGTCGACAAGGATCTCTTCCAATGGGATTGGTATTGGTTACATTGGGGCTGTTATTCTGCAAATCATGTCCATCCTCATCATTGTAGCCACAGGCTCGACGACCTTCTCCCTACGATTGGCTCTGTTCGGAATTGGATTGTGGTGGTTGCTTTTTACAGTCCCAGCTGCTATGTGGCTCCGTCCTCGTCCCGGCCCACCTCTCCCTACTTCTGCCAGAGACAACAAAATGTGGCCATGGCTTAGTTACATAGCGTTCGCATGGAAGTCCCTTGGGCGCACAGCTCTTCAAGCCCGCCATCTCAAGGACGTTCTTATCTTCCTAGCAGTGTGGTTTCTTCTTTCTGATGGCATTGCCACGGTGAGCGGCACAGCTGTGCTATTTGCCAAAACACAATTGGATATGAAGCTTGCTGCCCTTGGCTTGATCAATGTAATAGCAATGATCTCGGGGGTGTGTGGGGCTTTTTTTTGGAACTATCTGTCGCGTCGACTAAACTGGCGCGCCTCACAGACCATCATTGCTTGCATTTGTGTTTTTGAGTTCATCCCTTTTTACGGGCTCCTCGGCTTCCTTCCACCAATCAAACGGCTAGGCGTGTTTGGGCTTCAGAAGCCATGGGAAATGTACATGCTAGGAGCTGTTTATGGCCTTGTAATGGGCGGGTTGTCATCCTACTGTCGCAGCTTTTTCGGAGAGTTGATACCCCCGGGGTTCGAAGCATCCTTTTATGCATTGTATGCCATCACCGATAAGGGGTCGAGCATATTCGGTCCTGCGATTGTCGGGATGATAACTGATAGATACGGAGAAATTCGACCTGCGTTTGGCTTCTTGGCCATCCTAATTCTCATCCCATTACCGCTGATGTTACTAATCGACGTCGACCGCGGGAAGCGTGATGCTCAATTCCTTGCTGATGAGCTGGAAGAGAGGCGTCAGGAGCGTTGATATTTGGCCATGTCACAGGATTTCGTACATGTGTTAAATTTTAGCAACGCAGTCTATATTATCAATAGAACAAACTTTACTGACTCGTTACTCTCTTCCTTTTACACATATATTCACCGAAGGAGTTAAGTTTTAGCCCGGTCAGCCAATGCACCACTACACTACGGCGTCTTACGAATTGCTCCAAAGCTTGATCTGGATTGGCGAAGTTGGTAGACTCTGAGAAAATACTGGGGGATACAGTTGCAGTCGACCTGATTGCTAATTTGCCCGGATGTTCTGAGATGAGTTATGTAACATAAAATTTATTAACTATTCGCCACTACGAATAAAATAAAATCGAAAACTTAGATTACATATAAGTTAGGGAAAAGCAGAAGTACTGCAGGAGACTTCTGTAAAGTGAACTTTACATCAATCCTCTTAAGGACTTAGAACTACTCCATTGAACCTCGAACGATCACCGATTCTCCTTGGTCCACGAATTTCTCAACCTTCATAGGTTTGAGTTCCCATATGCGACAAACTCCACGCTAAAAAGTCTAATAAATTTGGAAATAAAACAATACCATGGTGATGATGTGTCATTCATTGGTAGCTCTTTATGCCCCTTCCTATTCGTATCCCTACAGCTCACGATAGTCACTCGGCCTGATTCGTTTCTGCCTCGCTTGGTGTCGATGCGGGTTGACTGGCTGTCGTAGATACGCATTGTCTTCTTCCTTCGCGAATGGTCGTCCGAAACTGGTTCGTTGCTGGTTCGAGAAGGGTGCCATGCCTATGTTTTGTTGGAAGGGCGGTCGTTGTGGGAGATGACTGGGAGGTTGGTTCATGAAATTCATGCTCATGGGCATCATCCCGCCTGGGCCAGGGCCGAAATTGCTTGGCCCATATCCACCAAATGGCATCATTGGCTGGCTAAAGCTATTCGTATATGGTCCGTTTGGCATACCAAAGTTCATATTATTACTCGCCATCTGATTCCACCCATTTTCGCCTTGCGCATATCCGTTTAGCATGGGCGTAGAGCTATCTACATTGCCAATAAACCCCGGCATTGGCATCACGTTCTGTTGAGGAAACCCGGTCATTTGGAAGTGTTGGGGAGATGGAGAATTAAAATTTCCGAAGGGTAGTTGCTGATGGAACGGCGAGGGAGAAAATCCGTTATGGATTTCTCCTTTTTGGTTATGATGGCTGTTGACATGAGGCTGGCCGTCGTTTGATTTCTGCTTTTTCATTGCTGGTGCAGTGGCAACAACATCCTGCCCACTTGCATTTTCGTCCCCTTCTCCTACCGGTCGCTTTTTCAAACATGTCGGACTAGGCTGTGTTGGTAGTTTGGGGGAAGAAGTAGACACGTATTTTTGGTTGGCGGGTTCCGAAACAACTCTTGGAGGAGATACGGTGGATTTTTCGCTAACTGATTGCTCTCTCTCCTTCTCTTTTTTCTCGGCCTTCTCCTTTTGATAATCCTTTAGTTTACCCACAGCTTCTTGGTCCACTGTTAGATTGTCTAGTAATACGCCTTCCGTAGAACAATTAGGGCAAACGAAATCACTTTCGATCAATGCATTTGTGATACAATCATTGCAATAAGTTTTTTTGCAGCATGGCGTTTTCGTTGGCTCTAGTAACAATCGTTTATCAATTGGACACTGTAAACCACGCGCCTGTATCTCCCTGCTCCCTTCAGCTGCGGCAAATTCAGCTGCCGCTGCAGCAGAAGCTTTGGCTTTTTCCTGGTATAATTCCCATGATGCCTTATCTGGCTGAGCAACCACGAAGTCGCCATCCGCATTTACCATTACACCAGAAAGCTTCGAATCTTCGTTTGACCCATCCAATGCCAAGGAATCAGGCTTTTCAACCTGTTTCTGGAGCGAGCGGGGTATTCCCGTCGATCGTTTGACTCGATAACGACCGTCAAATTTGGGGTCATTATTGGTGGGACATGCTTGTATCCAATGACCTAAGAATATGTTAGCCTGTTACTAGATCCCCTATAGCCGCTGATAACGACGTACCTTTTTCTCGGCAACGGTAGCATAAATAACCTGGAGGTGGAGGATGATCAGGGACATTGACAGGTTTTCCCCTGCTTCGATTAAATGGAACTGGAGTAGCACTGTTGGTAGTATTTTGTTAGCAGGTTCATTGTCAAGGAACTAATAAATACATGATGACTGTGGCATGACCTACTTGGCCATTTCGTTTTGTTGTTCTTTCCATTGTGTTTCCTGCAAGCTAAACAAAGCTTTGATCTTTTCATCTTCGGATTGCGCAGCATTCAAATCAGGAATATTGTTTATAATAGCACCTCCACCGCTGACAGTTCGGTTGGATGTAGGGGGTTCAATCCTGGAGGAACTACGCGCGTTCACTGGCATTTTACCAGAGACATAGCGTGCCGCCCCGCCCTTCCCGGGCCTTGCGGCAGGAAGCCTGCGGGCGATTACAGAGGTGGATCGTGGGATAATCGTTGTGTCATCGTCGTATTCTATGGGAAACGAGTTAGGTCTGCAACGTGAAGTGCTAGCTAGGATATACGACCCCTTACTCACCTTCGTTTGTATCTTCGTTATAAATTGCAAGTTCAAAATCACTTCCATCGCCTAGTCGATTTTGATTGATGATTTCTCTTTTCAGTTCAAAAACCGATATACCCGTGCCGTCAAAGGTCACCCTCGAGGGTTCCTTCTGAGATTTGAACTTGAAATGAACAGAAGAAGTCATGGTAATTGATGGGAGGAGTTAACAATGGACAATATCTTTTTGGATTAGGGAACTGAGATCAAGGTAGGAAGTGTCTAAACAATGATAGCAATAATGCAACGTCCCGACTCGATTCAGTTTTGCCAACCACACCGCAAATGTGAACTGATTATAAAGTCCTTTTGACGATCGATTTATTGAGTAAGGAGAGTGGCAAAGTTGGGGATGTCAGAGCGAGACTGGAATAACCTCAACTGGATTATGTTTTGTATCGATATGATAAGATTTTCTTGCGTTAAAAAGAAGAGGGAACAAACGTGGATTTGAGATACCCCCAAACAATAATGAAGAAACGGGTTTGTACATAAAACAGGTATTCGGACTGCGAAGAAAGGGGAAGGACAGTAAAATCCTTCAAAGCTGTTTTTTAACACCCTAGCAACACAATAACGATAATAAATTTTAAACCAGCCGGATCCCAATACCTGTTACAATCCAACCGATGTTTCTGAGTCTGTAGGAAGATGCCCCCTCGAGTGCACTTTTCGAAAATCGTAAATGAGATGTGAAAAGAGAGACGGCAACTTGGGTATCGTCAATAAAGACAGGTAGGTAGGTAGGTCCGCTGATGACGGTGGGGTGAAGGATGTCTACCCGAACGGATTACTGTACATCTGCAAGTCGAAAGGAGATACTCAGTCACAAGAAGTCGGTAGGACAATGGAAAATGAATCAAGGAGCCCGCAAGGAGTGGGTGGGATAGTGAACAGAATTGTGGCAAGATGTTGAAAGAAGAGAAAGGCGAGTTGACGTTGAGAAGGCGAAGTTCCAGAGTTGGCGCGATGGAAGAAGGAATTTTTGTCTATTAGTCAGCAAGGGGAGATTTTCGACCAGATCATGTGATGCGCTGGTGATGGATTCAATCTCCCCCCCGTGGGTAATAATAGCGTTGGAGCTAAAGCGTATTGGAGTCTTTGGATCAGGTAAAATATTTCTGTTGGAATTAATCTTTGCATTACGAATGTAGATATCGTTTGAATTCCGTCTAAAATCTATAGGTATGAATTGATTGCTTTTTTTGAATTGTATCGATATAGCGGCAAACCGTCATTTCCTGTTCTGATAATTATTCTTCGCATAACCACTCATGACTACCTTTCAGACCCGGACTAGAAGTCCCTTAGAGGACAAATAACTTTTTACGTCCTTCACAGTGTATTCATTCCGATGGAACTAGTTTCCAAGTCAGTAGATACTCGCGAGGATATTCAAAATATTCAACAGCACGTACCATGCCTGCACCTAGAGCAGCGTCGGTGGTAGTTTGCCTAAAAACTTCCTCGAAATGACTGGGGTTACCGGCACCACTGGAAGCAATAACCGGAATTGTGGTAAAGGATTTGACATCATTGATGAGCTCAATATCAAAGCCGCTGTTGGTCCCATCCTTATCAATGCAATTAAGAAGGATTTCTCCTGCCCCCATGGCCTCTACTGCCTTAATAAGCTGGTAAACGTCAATATCTCGGCCTTCTCTTCCACCTTTTATGGTGCATTGGTACCAGCAGAATTCTCGGCCGGCGTTATTCGGATATTTTGTTTTGATTGTTCGATGTGTTGTGTCTTCCGGCCGATTAACGTAAATTCGCTTCGGGTCAACACTGACCACTACAGCTTGGTTGCCGTACGCCTTCGATATGGTCTCAATTGCGGTGCCGCCGCTGAGGGTGCGGTTATTCTCATAGTACTTTTCTGCAGCGATAACTGCATCAGATCCAATGCTAACTTTATCGGCCCCGGACTTGAAATACAGCTTCGCAATATCCAAGGCGCAGATCGTAGAGCCGTCGGAGTCAATGGTGTCCCTAATGCCGCCGCCGATTGTCAACGGCACGAAAACTGTTTCTGATGTTTGCCTCACAATCTCCAGCATTGGGACGTCTACAACAGGGCAATTTCGGAAAGAAGTAATATTTAAAAAAGTTACCTCGTCGGCTCCCTGTTCGTAGTATCGTTTCGCCATTTCAACAGGCTTTCCTAAATTCCTAACTTGTCCTCCACTTTGGTGGCCACTCTTCTCGCGGACATCATATTGATCCCCTTTAGTAACTACTAAGTCACCATCATCGTTCGTACGAACGTCCAAACACGCAATAACTCGTCTTGTTAGACCACTAGCACTTGTTGGGGATGGAGGGGAATCCAAAATTTGAATGCTTTGTCCATTCAAGAAAAACTCCAACGAGCGGAGGCCAGATTTACCACTTTTTTCTGGGTGGAACTGTGTCGCGAAGATATTATCCCGGCCAATGGCACCAATAAACGTTTCGTCCCCGTAAGTTGCAGTCGCAACCGTCCATCCGTGACCGGCAAGCGCCTTCTCATCGTAAGGAGCCGCGTATGAATGAACATAGTAATATTTGTCCTGTGGATGAAGGCCGTAGAGACTGGTGTATTTCCCTGGGGATTTGCTGGAGCATTTGGCTGAATTCCATCCTATATGAGGAACACTTTTACTGGTGGAATCAAATCTTGCCAGGCGGATAGGTATCAACCCCAGACCATGAACAGTCGGGTCTTCTTCAGAACCTTCGCAGAGAACTTGCATGCCAACACAGATGCCCATAAAAGGCTTGCCCGAGGCGATGTGCTTTCTTATTGGCTCAAGATATCCTCCATTTGAGAGCTGCGTTAAACAATGCCCAAAGTGCCCAACACCGGGCAAAATAAGTTTCTACAGGCATAGGCATGTCAGTGAACTCTTCCACGCCCTGGGCCTGGCGATTGCTCTACTGACCTCAGCATTCTGCACATCTTCTGGCGATTTTACCCATTCAACTTGATATCCAACCTTTTCAATGGCGTTGACTAGGGACCGAATGTTGCCAGCTACATAGTCTAACAGATGGACAACAGGCATTTTGTACAGAGTAAAATGGACAACGCCGCCGGACAGTGGCTTAGCAGTGGTGATTCTTGCTTCGGGTCTTCAATCAACAAAAGAAGCTCGAACTTGAAGAATCATCGAGTCGGGCGGGACGAGTCAGTTTGGTTTAAACCTTAAAATCTTGGTGTTGGAAAGTTAAGGGAGCAGCATGATTGGCCGATTAGAACCGACCAATAAACGATGGGGGCGTTACTTGAACCTGAGTCTGTAATATTAAATTAAAATCTGTAGGCTACTGGGGCAAAAGAGCTCAATCACCACCAGCGCACTGCTGGTAGAAGGGGCCGACCAACCCGCGGGACCCCCCAACAAATCATATATATTTTGAATATTATTAATAACAAGCATCAAATGCTCGCTTACGCTCGCTTTTCTGCTTGCGCAGCCCCCTCTACCACTTCCACCCTCCCCCCCAACCACTCCCTACCCCCCCTTTACCACCCCTTCCACCCCTTACCCTCTACCCCCTCTACCACCACCACCACCCCCCCCAACCACTCCCTACCCCCCCTTTACCACCCCTTCCACCCCTTACCCTCTACCCCCTCTACCACCACCACCACCCCTACCACCCCTTCCACCCCTTTCACTCCCTACCCCCTCTACCACCACCACCACCTCTACCGCCCCTACCCTCTCCCCCTACCACCCTCTTCCACTCCGTATCACCCTGTATCACCCCTACACACCCCTTCTACCCCTTCCACCTCTTACCCTCTACCCCGAA
>NW_025544789.1:85217-197885 GCF_000003525.1 Blastomyces dermatitidis ER-3
TTCTCACCATCATCATCTCTATCACCCCACAACCTCCTTTATCACTTTCATTCTCTATCTCTATTCACTGTTATCACTCTTTTCATCTCTTTCACTCTCTACTCTCTCATCATCATTATTATCATCATCTCTACTTCTTCTACTACTCTCTTTCACTCTGTATCATCTCTATCATCATTATCAGATTAATCAGAGCTGTACAGACTGCAGAGTCAGCTATTCAATCTCATTCATGAATTCAAAGAGATGTATATGACATCATATGAGATTTTATTACAGAGTATTTAGCAGTATATACTATAAACACAGAGATCAAAATGTGATAGAGATAGTAAGAGAGAAGTAGAGATAGTGAAAGTAATAGAAGAGACTGTAGAGTAGTAGAGATAATGATGATAATAAAGAGACTAGAGAGTGAAAAAGATGACAGAGAGAGATGATAGAGATGATAGAAGTGAGAGAGATAATAGAGATGGTAAGAGAGAGATAGAATAATAAGATAAGAATAGAGATAGAGAGTGAAAGTGATAGAGGGTGCTGTGAGGCAGTAGAGGCAGTGGTGATGATAGAGAGAGTAGAGGTGGTAGAGGTGGTAGAGGTGGTAAGAGTGAGTGATAAGATGGGGATAGGGGTATGAAGTGGAAGTGATAGGGGGTGTTACGGGGCGTTAGAGGCGGTGGTGATGATATAGAGTGATGCAATTGGCAGGCGCCACTACATATCCATGGATTTTTGATGGGGTGCATGTGATGTCATGTGAGGTCACGTTACAGGGCATTTTACTCGGAAAAGTTGGTTTTTCTATAATATATAGAGAGATATATCAGCAATTCTCTTTTATTTTCACTTTATAATAAGTAATTTATAAATATCAACGTATATAACAGACTGTATATTATACAAATATTTATAAATATACTATGTATTTTATTTTAAAATAATATTTCATATAGTTTGATAGTTTAATAATTATAAATTATTTTTTCAACAAAAATTGAAATACTACGCTCAGTATATATATATTCTTTTTTAGAATAATCTTTAGAAAATATTCATTGAGATATTGATATTTGAAGTTGATTGAAATAGGTTTACAGAGGTGTGGAAATAGGTTGTTGGGTGGTTGATTATGTTAACTTACGTAAGGCAAAAATTGATTTAATTTGCGTGTACACATGCACGCACGCCAACCTTAAAATTTTGAATTAATCTAAATATTGGAAAAGAAAAAGAAAATTTGCAAATTACTAGCAATTGAATAGCGCGGATCGAGCCCAAGTCCTTCACCCGGACATCATATAGTTGGCTCCGAGTTAAATACTTCATGATCAGCACTAATCATCATGTCGAACCTTTGGAGGTACACTAGTCCGTTGCGTGGCTAGAATTCAATTAGTCTACACTGTAACATGGATTTTTGATTTTTTGGTGTTTGGAAAAGCATTCACTTACAGGAGAGAACTGGCGGAGTTTCACTCCAGCTTCTTGCAAAATTGATGCGGTCTAAGGAAAATTAGCACGGTATCTCTAGGTGTATGAATGGTAACACTAGCACTAACCTCCTTATCCATGTTATAGCTCTGCGAGTAGACCACTTCGGATATTCCAAGCTGAGCAATTTTTACACTGCAAGTGAGGCAGGGACAGCTGTAGGAAAGGCATAGTCAGTTTTCATTTTCTGAAATACTTAGTGATGCAAAGCCTTAGGAAGAACTGACGTATTGCAATATAATATAGCACCCTCCCCTATTCGTTCACGTCCTGCCTCCAATAGAGCATTTTCTTCTGCGTGGATACAAAGACAGGTAGAGAGCGCAGCGCCACCACCCTCTCCTGAGTTGCAGCGGGGGCCTGTGAAGAATTAGTAAGGCATCTATCTATATGTATTTCAAGCAAAGGAAAAATCTCACATCCGCCTTCATTACAATTTTTCGTATTCCGAGGGGTTCCATTGTATCCTGTGCTCATAACTCGCTTTCCTCGAACTAGTACGCACCCTACTCGTCGCTTCATGCAATTGCTTCGTTGGGCTGCCAGAGAGGCAAGTTGCATGAAATATTGGTCCCAGCCAGGGCGGAGACGTCGGTCGTCGGCTAAATCTAGCTCCTCCAGCGCCGAGTGCAACTCATGCAACGAAGATGACGAGTTAAATAATCGGATCTGAGCACGGTCTGTCATGTAGGTAATTCCGATATCCTTATCGTATAGGTGCTTGTCGTTCCAGAGCACGAATTTCTCGAGGTCGGGAGGATCTAATTGCCGCCGCCAAGCCCTGATATTGTTAGGGTTGAGAGGAGATCCAGCGCGAAGTCAGGAGGAGCTCCGCGTACCTTTCAGTGAAGCGGCTCCATCTAAGGCTCACTGGAGCATCCACGCTTACTAGAAGAAAATAAGGTCTCATGAGGAGTCTCTCGAGCGTTGCCTCATCCCAGATATTGGTAGTCACCCAACGATCTTGCCATCTTTTCGTTACAAAATCGAGAAGCTCATCAACGTTCTGAAATACGTGAGCCCCATTTTTAGGTGCTTGACTCCCGAAAGATGGAGGTAGCTCAGTTTGTTCAAGCAGATGACTGGGCCTGTGGGCGAGTTGGAGCTTGTGAAATCCGTGTTTTTGGATTAAGTACTCAGCAACGGAGCTTTTTCCGGAGCATATTCCTAAAAGCAATGTCAGTTTCTGCTCTTATTGCCCTAACCTCTTCTTCTTCGTATTTTTTTTCTTAAATAAGTGTGAAAATAATAATATAATAATAATAATAAATAATAATAAAAATCATAGAAATAGGGTTTTGGCAATAGACCTCCACATAGACCAAGCAGCATGGTAATTAAGTAAATTAGGTACTTTTCGGGGGAAAAGTCGGCGAGATTGGTGTATTGTTTAGTGATTCTCCGTCATAAACTGTGAAGGTATTCAATATAAAATCGACCTCTAAAAGAGAACAGATTGCATAGAGGGTCCTGACTTTACTTTCTAGAGCTTTTCAATAAAATGTAAACTGTTGAAGGGTAGATCTTCCTGCCAACACATAAAATCGAACATTGAAATTCGAGCGGATCATGTGACACGATGAATCAGGCGACGTCCATGGTTTATTCTTCCGAATACACTAGTTACCCATTTTGGAGGCTTAGAAGATGTCATCCCTAATAAAAGCAGCATACAAGGAGTTTTGCTAACTAATATCAAAGCGACTTGTTTTGATCTCACCCCAGCTGATATTCCAACGAGGCCAGCCATTGATCACCTGGTGGGAAACAAGGCCAGTAGATACGCTCTACTGAAATCTGTTATTTATTCACTGGAATCCCTACTTTCAAGCAGATACATTCCGTTTTGGACTTAGATCTGTCTGTCGCCAACATGCAGTATACACCTTTTGCTTCTGATATAGAGCTTCCTTTCTACACATCCTTGGCTTCGCTGAAAATAAATCATGACAAACTCGATGACTCTGCTCGTAAGCTGCTTGGACTTTACGAGATCAGATCTGCTGATCGCCCGGAGACTTCGTGTCGTATGCAAATTCATGGGACTGCCTTGACCCGAGATGAGTAAGTCGAACTACTTCTGGCATATTTGGTAATTACTCACAGTCTCGATTCCACAGAGTGCCCGCTGGCTACTATAGGGCTGAAGGGATGATAAAGAATGTCAACACAATCGAAGAATACCGCAATACAGACAAGAATGCTCTTTTATTACAAACTGGAAAGACGGTACGCAACACCCTGCATCCCATGAGTAAGGCTTTGTGCTGAGAGTGATCTACTGGGAGCAGATATGGGATGCAATCAATGATGGGACCATTTACTCATGCCCATCCCTGCTAGTGTCATTTATTGCGCTTTCCTTTGCGGATTTGAAAAAATATAAATTTTCGTATTGGTTTGCATTTCCCGCAATCCATTCATCACCATCATGGACACCCGTGCTGGATCCGAAGCCATTATCAGGCAGTGAAAGTTCCACCCTAGTTGACGCTGTTCAAACATGGCGATATGGGGTTGATGCTCGCCAACACGGGTTCTTTCTTGCTAGGAAGGATTGGCATGCGGGTAACAGTTCATCAGGTGGCACTCCGTCTAACACAGAAAATGTCGATAACCAGCAATCCTTGCCATCAAAAGCAAAAGAGCTGGGGTTTTCCTGGAAAATTTCATCACTTTCAGGGTTTGAAGTTGGATTTTTTAGCGATATTTTGCCCGAAGATTGTTTTGTGTGTTTCGCTGATCCATCGAACTACCCAGATGCTCCAGGTTGGATGTTGAGGAACCTGTTGGTTCTTGTTCGCCAACGATGGAAACTTAACGAAGTTAATATTCTTAGATACCGCGACGTTCAATCGAAAAGGGATCAAGGTCGAAGTATTGTCATAAAATTGAGATCGGATGCAGCTCAACCTGACGGTAAAGACTCGCAGCTCGGGTCCGAAATGCCCATGCCGAAAGTCACCGGATGGGAACGAAATGCCGCGGGCAAACTAACTGGAAGAATCACTGATCTCACAGAATACATGGACCCCAGAAGGTTTGTCTAAAGATTTCATATTATTATTTTTAAACCATGTTAAGTAAAGTGTTTCTAACGGGACGAAACAGGCTGGCTGATCAATCAGTGGACCTCAATTTGAAACTTATGAAGTGGAGGATCAGCCCTAACCTGGATCTCGAGAAAATCAAAAACACAAAATGCCTTTTGCTAGGTGCAGGAACTCTGGGTAGCTACGTTGCACGCAATTTGTTGGTGAGAATAGCAAAATCTCTTGTATATGGCTCAATAGCTGATGCTGAAGATACAGGGGTGGGGTGTTCGAAAAATTACGTTTGTAGATAATGGCACAGTGTCATTCTCCAATCCTGTTAGACAGCCACTGTTTGGGTTTAATGACTGCTTGGGAGGAGGGACTAAGAAGGCCCTTCGCGCTGCCGCAGCTCTTGAAGAAATCTATCCCGGTGTTGACGCTTCTGGCTTTGTGATATCTGTCCCAATGCCGGGTCACCCAATAACCGACGCTTCGAAAGCCGAACTTGAATTTCGGGAACTCAAGAAACTGGTTGACGAACACGATGCGATATTTGTTTTGTTGGATACTCGAGAGGCTCGGTGGTTACCAACCGTTATGGGAAAGGCAACCGGAAAAATAGTGATGAATGCAGCGCTTGGTTTCGACACATATGTTGTAATGCGTCACGGCGTTGAAAATAGCTCGGCGCCAGAAACAGAACTGGGATGCTACTTTTGTAATGACGTTGTTGCTCCAGCTGATGTAAGTCGTTGGCTCAATTCTTCATATATATGTGTTGTGTGCTAACTCGGTTACAGTCTGTTAAGGACCAAACGCTAGACCAACAGTGTACGGTGACTCGTCCCGGCATAGCTGCAATAGCATCCGCCTTGTTAGTTGAGTTGTTTGTGTCCACTTTGCAGCATCCAAATGGTCCAGCTGCACCTGCATCCTCCCTCCAACAAGAAAGCCACGCCGATCACCCTCTCGGAATCGTCCCCCATCAAATCAGAGGGTTTTTGTCTAATTTTTCGAACGTGGTCGTATCCGGGAAGAGCTACAACTGTTGTAGTGCTTGCTCAGGTAATATAACGGATGCCTATAAGACACAGGGGTGGGATTTCGTTCGCAAGGCGGTGAATGAACGTGATTATGTTGAAGAGTTGAGCGGTCTGAAGGAGGTAAGTCTCCGTTTCAGATGAGAAAACAGGTCGTACTTGGAACTAAATTCCACAGATTCAGCGCGCAGCCGAGGAAGCGTCAGCTTCCCTTGACTTCGAGGAGAGCGATTTCGAAGAAGGCGATGGAGAAATGATTTAGGACATAGAATAAATGACCAACGCACATTCTTTCCATGCCCATTTCCAGTTGCAGACGGTATATCGTAAACGGCTCCGTTACAGCTTGAGCGGCGGTATGAACTATTGGTCCGACAGAACGGCACCTCTGGAGGCATTATGTTTCCGTCTTAAACCGATAAAGTATGCTTCTTTCGATTCCTGGCAGAAAATTTAATTAGTGAGATATCAAGATTAGCGGGCTTCCCAACGTACGCTACGAGAAGATTCTGGCTTTTCCCGATGGACGTTCTGGAATAGTTCTTTCAATTGCCTTTCCAGTGCTTTATCTTCAGCACCTTGATAAAACTTGCAAACGAAATGACCTCCCGTTTTCAAGACGTTGAAACTAAACTCCAGCGCCGCCCTGCAAAGGTCCTATCCTCCTCATTAGTGACACAGGTAAAGTAAAGACGGCGAGAGACGTGTATCAATCATACCATGCTTCCGGCATGATCTCGAAAGCTCATTCCGCTCGTGTTCATCATCCTGTGATAAGGGTCACTAAGGCTTTTCTTCCAGAAACCAGTTGTTTGATCCCAGGGGGCAGACATGTCGCTTAGAACCACATCAACCGTCTTATCCGCGACAGCAATATCGGGGATATCTTCATTGCCACCGTCTACCTGGGCAATATGCAAGCTAGCACTCCGTTCCCTATCAATGTAACCTTCAGTTTCTTCCACTTCGCTATCGGCCTGTGGTTGCGAACGTGGATCGGCGTCGTCGAAGTGGTTGAGAGACTGTGCTCTTCCACGATTAGGGTTTCGTAGGAATTCTTGGACGTAAGCTTGTATCTGCGGAGAAAGGAAGTTTCCTTGGATTGTTGAGACACCTTTCGGAGGTTGAGCAGGAATTATATCCACTCCGACTACACGGCCTTTGGGCTGCGTGAGGTCCACGGCGACCTGGAAGACAATGATTAGAACCCTAGAGGGAAGAAGGGACAAGGCACGCGGGCATTCGGACCTGTGACCAAGATCCGGGGGCATAACCCTTGTATAGTCAGCTATATATCCAAGAGAAGCTGTTGGAAGTAGTAAATTCATCCATACCAAATCTACTACACTTTGACCGGGTTTAAATATTTTATGTTTTTCATTAATCTGTCGAAGCTAGTCGTCAGCCCAGGGCAGCACAAACGCTGGCGTCGAAGGGATGTCACCTGTATTAGTTTAAATGCTGCACGGCTTTTCAATCCTTTCACTGCTGCTTCTCTCGAGTATTTGTCCTTTGCTTGCCGAGCTTGCCATCGCTTAGACGACGAGGAATATCTTTTCGATATCTCAATCACTACCCGCGATTCCCAGCTGCAACTTTTACCCGTTGGTAGCCACACATGGGAGGAAAGACGGAGATTGAGGAGTTTCATATGGGATTAGGTAAACCGAGTGTGAATTTTTGAGTTGCAATAATATTGAAAATTGTTTCTTTTCCCTCATGGGAATGAATATTTGAGAGAAGAAAAAAGACCACACTAAATTTTATCACGTGGCTATAGCCGTTGCGCAGCCGCAAGCTCAACAAGGGGCATGACCATGATATTAAATTTTCAACAGAACCCGCAGGTAGCTATTATTTCTCTAGAATGGAGTACATTGGACACCGCATAAAAGATCGCTAAGATCGGTTGACCTTGCTTTTCCCAAGAGGTACATAAAACGTTAAGAATAAAGAAGTAGGTATTTCTATAGGGGAGCGAACTATCTAATCTCTCGCAGCTCGAATATCCCGTCGCAAAGGAGAGATATCTGCATACGCCTCTAATCCTCGACCGCCACCAAGTCGTCGACTCGGCGCACCTAGCCCGAACTGACCTCCCCGGAGAGCTCGAAATCCAGATGGTATCCGTCTTCTATCCTTATTGGGATCCCCAAAGCCGTCTTCATCATCATCAAACAGCGTGCCCTCTGGCTTCCTAGGAAGAAGTCTCCGCTTGATTCCCGCATTCTTATTTGTCGTCGACGTTGATGACTCATGTTGTGGTTTTGTGGATTGCATAACTTCGTGGTCATCGTCGGAATTCACCATGACGGATACATCTTGCGATTTTGCCGGACGTCTCTGCTTCGTCGGTTTTGTAGCTTTTGAGCTAGAGGGTTTGCGAGGCTTTGGACGGTCATGTTCAGCATCCTCTTTAATCCTTTTGGTTCGCCTACGGACTTCCTCTGCATCTGAATTAGTCTCGGACTCGTCTGAAGATTCTGCCGTTGTACTGGTTCGATTTAGGAATGGCGTTGTGGAGAACGTTGATTTTTCGCCGGGCACAGTGGGCACCCTGCTGATTCTCCGGGGAGCTGCAGCTGCGCCTGGTGTGGCTATCGTTATCTCCGTCTCAAACCTAGAAGTGCTTCTCTTCCGTCTCTGGTCTTCCTGTCCAACATCATCCAATATTGTAGGGTGGTCTAAGTCGCTGTTATCCTTTGACTGCCGTAACTTATTTCGAAGCGTAGCCAGCTTGTTTTCGAGAACCGATCGATGGCGCGCCCACTCGAGCGCTTCAGTTTTCATGTCATTTTCAATTTTTTCCCGTTCACGCCGCTCTCTTGCAAGTTCCTTATTAAACTCCCCCAATTCGCTGATAATCTTGCTGTCCATCTCACTTTGTTCCAGACACTTCAGCCGTGCCTTTTCTAACGCATTTTTCTCGTTTTGAAGCTCGACTTCTAGCGAGCGTAGCTGGCGTTCTAGCGACAGCTTCTCAGACATCAAAGCCTGGTGAGACGAGTTTTGTGATCTCAGGTGCTCAATTTCGTGTTTCAAATTGGATATTTCTCGCGTCATGGCTCGTTTTTCTGCCAGCAGCTTACTCGAGTCGGCTACTGTCACTTGTAATTCGCTTATGTTTGACTGTGGTTATATTAGTATTCATCTTATACCTGTACACCTGAAATGCTTGCCTTTAAATCGTCAATTTCCCGTAAGTGGGCCCGAAGCGAATTTCGTAAGTGGTCGATATCATTCTGTGCTTGCTTCAACTGCTCCTGTGCTTCTGAACCAATCTTCTCTGCTCGTGCTAGGTGCGATTTGGTATCTTCAACTTCGGAACATAGATCTTCTTTATCATGATCCGCAAGTAAGGCATGAACGCGTAGGACCCGATTCTTTTCTTCGCCGATAATTAATTTGGTCTGACAGAGAGCTTTTTCATATTCTGTCTCAAGACGCGCACTGGTTGAAGGAAGCGGCTAACACATGTTATTGTGAGCAGGAGGAAGCAAGCAGAAATAGAGCGCGGTGGGCCCACCTCATGTAGAACAGCCAAATTCCTTTGCTTTCGCGGAGCCATTGGTATTGTACTATTTTACCTAGTTATTTTTATATTTGAGTAGCAGTGGAACAAAATGGGAGGGATTGCTGTAGGAAGTAGAAAAGTCGACCTCGCTAAGTTCTGTTGATGCTTTGGTTGGAACTTGCGCTGCTTTATTTAGCGTTAACTCTTGGCATGCAAATCAGAACACGCTAAATCCGCCGATCCTTAAAGCAGCGGTGCTCTCGGAGACCAGTTGAACTGCCCCAGCATCGCGGAGAGTACACAGTGGCCACATGCCAATGCAATCTTACCACTCCTAGCTTCAAGGCTTGCGAACAACTGTCTCATCTCCTTTCTTTATTTGAGGGGGAAAGGATTAGCCATGAGGACTCTATCTATATTTACGGCATTAATTTGCCTAATAATCTCGTTGTCTGCTGCCAAATCTACTGTGGACAAATACAAGACGTACCAAGCTCTGGCAAAATCAAGTACGCCAATTCCACTTGATGATTCGACTTATAGCGACTTGACATCGAGTCCACGCGATTACCATGTTGCGATAATCCTTACCGCTGGAGATGCGAGATATGGGTGCCAGCTTTGCCGCGAAGTTCAGCCTGAATGGGACCTCCTGGCCCGGAGCTGGACCAAAGGGGCCCGGGAGGACACACCTAGATTACTTTTCGGTACTTTGGATTTCTCTAGGGGGAAAAATACTTTCCAGAAGGTTAGTGGGATATCCAGGATATTACACTATCTACAGTCTTCCAATAACTGACCCGATTTGCATTGACAGCTTTTGCTTCAAAGCGCCCCGGTCTTGATGTTCTTTCCTCCTACTGTTGGCTCCGGGGCGAAAGCAGATGCATCCCCTATCCGATATGATTTCAATGGGTAACAATATACATTCCCGCTTTATTTTGAAGCCCATTGCTAATTATTTACAAGGCCTCTATCCGCAGACCAGATATCGGACTGGATGAGCCGATACCTGCCAGAAGGCCATAGACCACCTGTTGTCCGTCCAATAAACTATGCGCGAATCGTAACAATAACAACATTACTGCTTGGTGCTATAACCCTCTTTACGGTGTCGTCCCGATTTATCCTACCCATTATCCAAAATAGAAACCTGTGGGCTGCTGTTAGCCTGATTGCGGTTCTCCTTTTCACCAGTGGACATATGTTCAACCATATAAGAAAAGTGCCATATGTGTCAGGGGATGGAAAGGGTGGTATCAACTATTTTGCCGGTGGCTTTTCGTCTCAATTTGGTCTGGAAACTCAAATCGTTGCGGCTATGTGTATGTTTCCCCGGCCAATACGTTGTCCAGCATCCCAGACACATTCTCCTTCTCAATTGCTTTTCTAATATTTGATAATGTGCAGATGCTACTCTCTCATTCGCCACGATCGTTCTTGCGATGAAGACTCCTCGAATTGCGGATCCTAAATCACAGAAAGTCAACGTAATTGTTTGGGGTGCTGTTATCTTTGTTATGTATAGCTTCCTCCTGAGCGTGTTCCGTATCAAAAATGGGGGCTATCCATTTTCCTCCCTCCCTTTTAACGGAGAGGTAATGGTTTGAGGAACATGGTGATAAGTAGAATTTCAGGGGCGGGTTTGCAAACTAATTTGTCCCGGCTACTGCTAAATTCCTTACTTCAAATTCAATGGCGTTAGATGATACAGACACAGCCCAACTGCTGGCCAAGATGGGTAGTTCGCGACGTTGTTTATGTAGTAATTCTATGTATACTATTTATATACACTCAAACATTTGCTTCTTCTACGTAATCGATGGTATAGGAGCTCCGCTTAAAATCTATGCCATCAACCTAACTTAATCATGTGACCTCCAATATTCCAAGGTTAACGCAACCCAAAGAACTACAAAAGAAAATGTGGAACTCTACAATGTTTTAACACCCTATCGCGATGCATGAAGTTCTCCCTGCGTTAATTGACTAGATCCGGAACCCATCCCATTCTCGAAATCTGTAATGATGGGCCTCAATGGATCAACCAAGTCCCTGGTGAACGAATCTGGAGCCCATGGTACTACATACTTGATATTGATCCAGGTTGTTTCTCGAGCTTTAACATTTCTGGCAAACCAACTCCTCCTACGGTATCTATCCCCAGAGATATTAGGAGTCACTACTCAGTTAGAACTCTATACTGTCACCACGCTCTACTTCTCTCGTGAAAGCCTTAGAGTTGCCCTCCAACGACAACCTTCCAACTCTCAACGATCGAGCCCTATGAGCGCTACGGAAAAAGCTCATACTGAGAAGCCAGGAGAATCCAAATCATACAGTTATCAGGAAGATATTCAGGCTGTCGTAAACCTTTCTTATCTGGTGGTTGCACTAGGTGGTCCTCTGATTTATATTCTGGGCCTATTTTATGCTCGATATGCCCACCAAGATGTTCTCGATATACCATTCTTCGAAAGCAGTCTCAAAGTGACAGGCTTTGCATGCTTCTTGGAGCTCTTGACAGAACCGTGTTTTGCTGTAGTCCAACATCGGATGCTGTATAAAACAAGGGCATTGGTTGAAACAACAGCTGCCGTTATGAAAGCTTCGACAACATGCGGGACCAGTATATGGGCAGCTCATACCGGAAGGGACCTAGGCGTTTTACCCTTTGCTGTAGGCCAAACAGCTTATGCGTTTACTCTTCTTGTTGCCTATTTCCTTACAGTTAGCTCATATTCAAACCGAGGTGGCTTCTCGGTATTTCCTCTTCCCATCCGCTGCCGGTTAGTCCCCCCCTTCGTTGAAAGCAGCTACAGGAGCCTAACGACTTATTAGAGAAAAATCCGATTATTTTTTGAATATGTTCTCTATCCCGCTACTATCCCTCAGTATCAATATCTATGCCCAGTCCGTGGTGAAGCATATCCTCACCCAAGGTGACTCAATGGCGCTTGCTACGTTTTCCACCCTTGAAGAGCAAGGCCTGTATGCACTGGCCTCCAACTATGGAAGTCTTGTTGCAAGGATTATTTTCCAGCCTATCGAGGAAAGCTCCCGGAATTTATTTGGAAAGCTTCTCGCCATCAACAAGTCGGAACCGACAACTAAGGAGAGCCTGAAACTGGGCAAGACATACCTCTGTGGTATCCTCCACGCTTACGGTATATTTTCGATCATGATCTGCGCTTTAGGTCCAACCATAGTCCCAGAGTTACTCAAGCTCCTAATAGGCTCTCAGTGGTCACCCCCTGGCATCCAAAGCATCCTCTCGAACTACTGTTACTACATTCCGCTGCTAGCATTCAACGGCATCACCGAGGCCTTCGTCGCCTCAACGGCAACACACTCGGAGCTACGACAACAAGCTGGCTGGATGGGAGCTTGCTCTGCTGGATTCATTACTGCAGCCTATTTGTTTTTGAGAATAGGAAAATTGGGTGCTAGCGGGATCATATGGGCAAACCTCATGAACTTGACTCTTCGCATTGTTTGGAGTTCCTGGTTCATCAAAAGATACTTCCGAGATCGCAAAGTTGCTTTTAGAATAACGGAAGCATTGCCAAACTCGGAATCTGCTGTGGTTGGTGGTTTAGCTTACGCTGTTATGTGGGGCCTGCGATCCGGCGCTGAATCTAAGCTTTGGGAAATCATCAGAATACTCGTTGTTGGAGGCATGTTCGCGGTTTCAATGTAAGTTTCATATTAACACTTTGGCTTTTCCGATATATATATATTTTTTCTCCTTTAACCAACGAATCAAAAAAAATAGTCTATTTCTAGAGAGGAGGTATCTCTTTGAACAGTATCGCAAATCCAAAGCAGCATAAATGAGAACCCAAATGATACATCTAATCGTCAAACTTGATTTTGGTCGCCGTTTTCGTCGTGTCAGCCTCCTTGAAAAAGGCGCCATAAGAATCGTGCTGCTTCTTTTTCACAGTGGTGCCGAATTTCAAGAGCGCTTCGGGTACATCTTGTTTAGCTCCCTTCAGGATATTAACCAGTCTATGTGATGTCAGCTTTACGTCCGCAACAATGACAACGGATATCCCAAACTCACCCGCCAGAGAGTCCTTTGTCGTTCTCGGTGAACATCGTAATGGCCAATCCATCCGAACCTGCCCGACCCGTTCTAGTATACCGGTTAGTTACCTCAATATCACTATTATTCAGTACACGGTGGTGATCTTACCTTCCGATTCGATGGACGTAGTCTTCAACTGTTAAGGGAAATGTGACATTTAGGACCAGTTTGACAGCTGGAATGTCTAGCCCACGGGCAGCAACATCCGTCGCAACCAGAAGAGGTACGGAACCGGATTTAAATGCATCCAGACTCTTAAAGCGTTCCGTCTGGTTCATGTCACCGTGAATACCAGCAACCTTGAAACCTTTGGAGCGGATAAACCGTTCAATGCGCGTTGCCTCCTTCTTGTAAAGACAGAATACCAATACTTTATCCATAGCATTTTTGCCCCGTTGGTATTGGTTTAATAACGACAAAAGCCTATACTCCTTGTCCTCTGGTTTCACGACTTCCACAATCTGCTTGATCCTCGTGTTGGCACGGATGTCGGAAGAGAGATCGCCTCCAATCGTAACAGTCACTGGATCTTTCATAAAGGTAGCCGCAAGTTTCCGTACAGACATAGGCCAAGTTGCGGTAAACATGACCGTCTGGCGTTTTCTTGACGAAGGCATGGCGCCCACGATATCTTTGATGTCTTGCTCGAAGCCTTTATCCAACATCCTGTCGGCTTCGTCTAGTACAAGGTACTTCACTTTTTGCAAGTCTAGGGACTGGTCGCTGTGCAAATCCTTTAACCTCCCCGGTGTTGCGACAACAACAGATGCTTTCTTCAGTGCACGGCGCTGATCGTCCTTCGAAGCGCCTCCGTATATGCATGCGAGGCCAACGCCTTTTGGGGTGAACTTGACTAGCTGATCGTAAATTTGCATAGCCAGCTCTCTTGTAGGGGTAATGATGACAGCAGAAATTCGAGATGACGAGCGAGAAGCATTGATTGCCAACACTTTTCGAATGCAAGGGACGCCGAAAGCCAATGTTTTCCCACTTCCTGTTTCAGCGACACCGATGACATCTCTGCCTGCGAATAAAAATGGCCATGTGACGGATTGAATTGGAGTCGGTTTCGAGAAGTTCTCTAGAGGGCCATACAGCTGGTTGGAATCCGAAGGTAGGTAGGAGAACGCAGTGATAGGACGTAATGTCTCATTCTCACTGACTGAGGGATCCGAAATCTGGATGGTATTGGACTTGAGGAAGTCGTCAATCTCGGACTGAGGCAGCGCTTCCAGATCGGTAGATTGGACGTAGGAAGGTTGCTTAGGCTTAGCATCTTCCTTGGATCTTTTTTTTGGTCGAGAAGCATGCTCTGAATTAGATTCCGTATTCCGACTCCGTTTAGCCATATTTTCTGTCAGCTGGAGATTAATCGGTTACAATGGAATCAATTCAATGTTGTGCACGTTGAAAATAGCCAAATACCTACCTTACGGTAGACTGGAAACCGGAATTGGTACTGCTGATGGTGAAAATGTCGACCCTAGGCGATGTAGTGCTCGTGGAATGCGATAAAGATGAAATATCTGGCCGATTCCCCAATTTATATAAAAGAACGTGAATTTTGCGATAAATTCTGCCACGATTCTTCACCGCCTATAGCTTGGCATATGATACAATGACTAGTTCACATCCATGGATATACATTGTCAGTATTTGTCTAAAAACATTTATTTCTTCTACCATAGTGACCATATTTAGCATATGGAAAGCGAAAACATAAAACAAAACCGGAGAAATTCAAAGTAAAATGCCTCTATATCATCCATTAATCATACTCGCTCTCAAAAAAGCCTTTCACAGGCCTATCTATCTTCTACCATCAGACTTCTCCAATGGTGCAGATGATTTTTCCTTTGGTCTGGTTACTTTCCATGAGCACATGGGCATCTATGACATTCTCGAACGGGAAGACTTTCTCAACATATACTTTGAATGTCCCGTCTTTGAATTTAGGCATTGCATCCAGCACCAGGTCCCGAAGCTTTCTCTGATACACAGTATCCCTACTCCGCAAAGAGCTGCCTTCGTACCTCAACCTCTTCCTCAGAATTGGACTGATATCAACACCAGCGGGCAGCTTGATGCCACCTAAGAAGCCGAGGTTGACAATGCGGCCGTCCTTCGCGGCCGCGTCAAGATTTCCTTGAAAGTAACTTGCACCGACGAAGTCAATGATCACATCGACTCCGCGGCCATTCGTAGCCTTGGTCAGCTCGGCAGCCCAGTCCTGGGTCTTATAATTAAACCCGGCCGTGGCCCCGAGATTCTTGACACAGAAGTCGATTTTCTCCTGCGAGCTGGCCGTAACGTAAATATTGCTCGCGTTGTCCGCTTTCGAGAGCTGGATGCCAGAGATGGAAACAGCTGATGCGCCTGCATGCCAAAGAATTGATTTGCCTGGCTTAAATTCACCTACTAAATACATAGCCTGGGCTGCTGTGAACCATGTCTGTAAGATTGTAGTTTGAGGGTAATTAGTATGCGACATAACATATCTGTGGGGCGGTTGAGAGATTCGTTACCTCTGGTATTCCCGCTGCTTCCACCCAGGAGACTTCTGCGGGCTTGTGAAGCAGTGTTTGCACGGAAGATGAGATATATTCCGCATACGCCCCTTTTGGTCACAAAAACCCATATGTGAGAAATTGAGAAGGGCGATTAAAGAGAGCGGAACCAGGGTGATATACAACATACCTCCATAAGCCAACCCAAATACCTCATCACCAACTTTGAAGTCGAGACAGTCTCCATCACCCAAGGATTCAATGACGCCAGAGAACTCTACACCCAATGTCTTAGGTGCTTGAGGGGGTAGCGGATACAATCCTTCTCTCTGTAACAGATCCATCCTGTTCAAGCCAAACGCTTTGATTTTCACAAGCGCCTCTCCTGCAGACGGCAGTGGCTTCGGGAGCGTAGTCACAAAAAGGTTGGCCGCGGGGCCCTTGCCTTCCTTGATATCTGACAGTTTCATGTTAATAAGATATAAATCATATGTAGTCCTGGGGCAACGAACCAATTGCACGCATGTTTGCAGTCATTGTTGATATGTTGGATGTCAGTTCCACTCAAGTATAACGGCAGCCTAGTTTCCCAGAATTTGAATGAATCGAGATGGACAAACAAAGGTTGCTTTTGTCTTGCTTTAGCGGACAACATAGTTGTCAGATATATGCTGCGTAAGCCAACATAGATCCTTGCTCGGCGGGTCGGCTGAACAATCACCATTATTAAGCAGCAAAACCTCCCCAAACATGTCCTTTCCGGGGAAAGGATTGATCCGCCACCAAGCCTTTCTCGGGAGTTGCGGATCGAGTATTTCGGCTTATAAACGAGAATGGCTATCTGTACAAGTTCTACAATGGGGTTTACAATGCTAGATCAATGTATGTGTCATTTCGCTATCATGTCGTGGATAATACAGGATGAATAAGAAACATGTACAGCGCAATGTGCAACGTGATAAATATCACCTCAGCCCTTGTGCCTTCCGCTCCTCTCTCTAGCTGATCTCGTAAGCCTTGATCATCTCTGCAAGGCGAGCCGATTCCGCACTGTAATCGATAGCGCTGACAGACAATACTTGGTATCGGACACTAATAAGTGTATTAGCAACAGTACGTACACAAATGTAGGGAGAGTAATAGGTAACATACCGTTGCTGGTCCTGGAAGTTATCCATTTTGGCTCTGCATTTAAAATTCCAAGCACGACAGTTGGCCTTCTGGACAAGCTCTTCGTACGCCCGCTCATCATTTTCCTTGAGCTCCATGAGTTCATTTGCAGAAGTTCCTAAAATCAATTTCCCCACTTCGTCGAAGCAACTGAGCCACATGGCGCCAGTATGATCACACACGTTCACGGACAGTATATAGCGATGCTCTGGATGAGGGAACGATTGGTCGCATCGCTCGCATCGCCACTGCCCGTTATCATCCTGAAGAACTTTTTTGTTGCATTTGTCGGTGAGACAAGCAGGATAAGCCATGGAGTCTTGCTTGATATAAACCACAGTGGCTTTCACAGAGAAATAATCTGGCTTCTCAGACATTCCCAAATTACCTTCGTGGACCTGAACAATGGTTTTGAACGAGCTAGCCCTGTCACCAAATCCTGCAGCGTTGCTCATGGAGTCATGAGACGCAAAAGTTTCTGACCTTCCTTGAGCATCATACCAGCCCTTTAATTTATGAGCGTCTTCAATATCGGGATCGACTGTCATGGACCCCGAACTCAACAGACTAAGAGATCTCCCATTATAATCAGAGACTTTCACGCCCTTGAAAGCAACCACAGATTCCGGTACAGAATCAAACTCCTTGGCGGTATTTCCCCACACTGTAAGTCGAACAGAATATCCCGTGTTGTCAACTAACGTAAGATCACGTTTGTCGTAAGGCTTGCTGGTTGTCTTAGATAGGATTTGAGAGGTTTCTCCAACGTCTTTCAACACACCAATCACGTCGATTGTGGTGCCTGCTTCTACTGATTGCAAATTAGCAATATTGGTGAAGTTGAATCGAATTTGAGGAACATCATTTTGCTCTTCAGCCTGAATTCATGTTCGTTAGAAATCTATTTCCGTTTTAGCGATTCAGAGAATGACGTGTGACTGACCTTTTCAACGACCGTATCCTTCTCGAAAGTAAGCTCATATTCGTTGTTGAGGTTGTTGAACGCTTTTTTGGCTATTTGAACACGACATGGGCTCGATATGTAATACACAGAGCCTTCCTCAAAAACGCCATACAATGAGTCGCACTGGTCCTTGAAAGCGGTGGCACGAATTTCTCCGCTATCATCCAAAAGGTTGACGCTGAAAAGTTTGCCCTCTCCATTTTTATTGTGCCACGTTTTGATTGCCGATTTGTTCGTACACCGTGCCTTTATCGTCCATTTATGGGAATACGGAGAGAGTGCTTCGATGGGATATATATTGGCATGGGCGCCGGCGGACGACGAAGATCGCTGTGCTGGCTGTTGAGGCGCTTGCTGCTGAGGCCCACGGGAGCCATAGAATCCATTGCTAGAAATCGTCGTCGGAAGAGCTTTGTCCTGCTCTTCTTGCTTTGCGTCAAGCGGCTGAGGTTCACCGATCTTCTTCTCGCATATACCCAATCTCTCCAACACTTCGAGATCGAGGATAATTAGAATTCTGCAGCAAAGATTCGTGGTAAGCCAGGTTCCGATTTTGATGCTTTAACTATACCATATGACTAAGAGAAATGCTCACCTTTTCCCTTTCACCATGTTGGCTTGGAATGACTTCAATCGAACAAAGCAGCCGCGAACTAATTGCCCACTCGTAACGTAATGGTTGGCCTCTATCACATCCAAGTTAATAAAAAGAACGTTCGATAGTCATCAGCGGTTGGGGCCCAAGCATACGGGTTGCAAGCATTGTTTGTATATAGTTTGTAATGTCACTGAAAACGGCTCTGAACCTTTCGGGGCTGTTTGGCTGAGCAGGCAAAGGCTTGACTTGAAGACATTGGAGGATAGGCTCAGCAACCTTGGGTCTTGAGTCATCAAAAATCGCACTGGAACCCTGTCAGTTTAATAATCCTCCCGTACTCGCGTGAGCTTGAGTGAGGTAAATACCTAAGCGCCCCCATTGTGATCTCCGACGTAGGGTCTGCCATTATTGCTTCAGAAAGCAAATCTTCAACACTGGGTATCGAGGTAATAACCAATATCAAGAGTCAACAGTGGGTAACTGGGGTAGACGAAAAAAATGTTCTTGGGCGCTTGTTCACTTTTCTTCGATGTCGACGAGGGGTTGAGGATAGATTGAAGTCGCGTCGACTGAACACGCGTAAAGAGGATGCGCGGGTGGGTGGCGGGGTGAGCCACGATCTAACTACTTGGAGCCTAGCGGACTAGTCACATGCCCAGAGCCAATTACATAATGCCACTGACCTCATCTGCCGGGAGCTAGTATGAAATATAGCTCACCTTTGTGATTAACAAATACTCTTCAACCCTGAAGCAAGCCAAAGCTCTCATTTTGAAGTGACCACATCATGGCTTGCGTTCATATTGATTCTCCGGGTTAGTTCGCCTTTTTATCCTCTGTTGTTATACTTTTGTTGCTCCTAACAGCCATTGTATAGAGCTCCGTACCCCGCGGGTTAACCAACCTGTCTATCGAGAGGATTGCACGCAGTGCTTTGACTCAATAGTACGCCTGCCCTTATCCCGGCCATATTTTACTCTAGGAGATTCTAACGATAAAATAAGGATGACCCTTCTGGTCTAGATGTCTGTCTTTTCTGTTTCAACGGTGGGTGTGCGGGGGACAGAAACCACTCCAGCATTCACCATCGGCGCTCAGGACATCCGCTGGTGTTGAATATAAGGAGGACAAGGAAAGCCGTGCAGGTTAGATCTTCTTGTCTCATTCTCTATCCGTTCTGTTGCTTTTTTAATCAGTTCGTTAATGTTAGCTTCTTCTAACCATGCTAATATTATTTAATATAGCGAGATGAGCCTCCTCCCAAGATGTCGAAGTTAGCCATCGCTGCAGAAAGAGAAGAAGATCGCTATGACACTACTACAAGAGTTAACTGTCACGCTTGCCAAGCCAATGATATCGATAAATCAACTGGAAATCTCTCCGCGGTTGTCGATGGTGTATTGAAAGCTGTCACATTTTCACGGAAGGAGGAAGTCAAGGCTTGGGAGCAGGAATACAAACCTTGCCAGCATATATTGTCCCTCGTTCAGGATCATTCGAACCAGGCGATGTCCAAAGGTATGTTTTCCCCCGGGCAAGGAAGAGTATATTAGGTGCCCCCAAACTCAACTTTCTTCCATAGATTTATCTAAATGTTCCTCGTGCGACTTAAAGGAGAACCTCTGGTTGTGCCTCGAATGTGGTAATTTGGGATGCGGCCGAAGTCAGTTCGGCGGCGTAGGTGGCAATTCTCATGGCCTCGCTCATGCAGATGCTTCTTCCCATGGGGTCGCCGTTAAACTTGGTTCCATTACGCCTGAGGGCTCTGCGGACGTTTTCTGCTACAAATGCAACGACGAAATAATCGATCCTGACCTTGCTGCCCATCTAAAACACTGGAACATTAATATCGCTGATCGCGAAAAAACCGAGCAAAGTCTCGTGGAAATGCAAATTGAACAAAACCTTAAATGGGACTTTTCAATGACTGGTCAGGACGGACATGAATCGAAGCCCCTTTTTGGCAAGGGACTTACGGGACTCAAGAATTTGGGAAACAGCTGCTATATTTCCAGCGCTTTACAGTGCCTCTTCTCATTACCCGAATTCGAAGAGCGATACTCCCAACCCATGGCCGAACCGCCGCGCGTATCGTCGCCAGCAGAAGATCTTGAAACTCAATTACGAAAACTCAGCGACGGTATACACTCTGGCCGTTACGCATTCCCTGATCCAGACGCAGCTATTTGCGCTGATTCGCCCGACGTTGTATATCAAAAAGGCCTTGCTCCTTCGATGTTCAAACATTTGGTTGGTCGTGGTCACGAGGAATTCTCAACCATGCGTCAGCAAGATTCATTCGAGTTTCTTATCCACCTCTTCAAACTCATTACGCGTTCAAAACACATAGACGGCCTTCAAGATCCTGTGGGCTCATTTCGGTTTGCGCTAGAACAGCGCCTACAATGCCTAGCGTGCAAGAAGGTCCGATATACGATAGACGAGCAGGATAATATTTCGGTCCCTGTTCCGGCACGTCGTATAAAGCAAGACAATAACAATACAACCGCAGCTGGATCTCAAAGCTCACCTGATTCACCAGAATTCGAAACCGTGACTCTGAGGGAGTGTTTGGACATTTTTACTGCAGACGAGAGAGTTGAACTGACCTGTGCCTCCTGTGGTAGCAAGGAAGGCTTCCTCAAACGTTCGCGTTTTAAGACTGTCCCAAGGAATTTAGCCATTAACGCTCGCCGCTTTAGCCTCGTTAACTGGGTGCCAACAAAGCTTAATATTCCTGTTGAGGTTGATGATAAGCCTTTTGACATGAGTGCCTACATGTCCTCTGGGCTTCAGGAAGGCGAAGAACTATTACCAGAGGATTCATCCACCTCCCAAACCACGGCGTTTGTTCCAAACCAGAATGCACTTGATCAGCTTTTAACGATGGGATTCCCAGAAGTTAGGTGCAAGAAAGCCCTTCACGCAACCGGAAACGCCGACGTAGAGGCCGCGATGAATTGGCTAATTGCCCACATGGAGGATCCGGATATTGACGTGCCTGTTGAGCTTACAACAGGCAATACCACGTCAAATGACCAATCAATGGATGATCCAGACAAAATCGCCCAGCTCAACGAAATGGGAATCGACGCCGCCAAGGCCCGTAAGGCTCTGAGAGAAACAGATGGGGATGTTATTAGAGCGGTGGAGTGGGTTTTCAGCCATCCCGATGACACAGGAGCTGTGGAGGAATCCCCGGGAGATACAGATACTGGCAGCGCCAGAGAACCTCCCGGCTCCACGGAGCTACCGGCTGAATTCCAGTTACAGTCCATCATCTGTCATAAGGGGGCCTCAGTTCATGCCGGGTGAGTATATCATACTGTTTTTCCATCTCGTAATTGGTTTAATACATGTTATAGTTTACTAACAAGTTAAAAATCGCAGGCACTACGTCGCATTCGTACGAAAGCTACTCCCCGGGTCGGAGACGCCACAGTGGGTCTTATTCAATGATGAGAAGGTCGTCGAGGCGAGCGACGTAGAGGAGATGAAGCAGTTTGCGTATGTCTACTTTTTCAGAAGGCTATAGATTCTCCCTCATGCCTGTTTAGCTATTCCCAAGGGTCGAGTTCCTAGACAGAACAGATAGATTTTTTTTTCCCCTTCTACATTCATTCTTGTTACAATTTAGCAAATGCCACCTGAATGATTTGATGAATCAAATGACTTTTATCTCGTTCCTGATGTTTTCCAGATGATTGGTTTCGCGAGCGTTTGATAAAATGAACATATGTTCGTAACGTTGTAGGCATGATCACCGACGCCATATTGATTGATGTCTTGGATCATGTAGTGCACAGCAGTACAAGAGCAGTTATGTACCAGTTCAACGCAGGCAAGCGGTTCCGACAATATGTACAAAATCATATGAAGAAAAGATGATAGCAGGCCTTGAAACACTAGCGAAAAGGGAACCATAGGGGGCGAAGTCTTTTTCATTCCGTTGACTTGACAACCCAACCCTATCCTACATACATTCCACAAGCGAATTTCAAACGAGAAAGATGGAGCAAAGTAAACGGAATGCACCCCAGCTAACCAGCACACAAGAAAATAGAAATAGCAGTTATATGTAGAATTAATACAACGGAGGGGGTACACAGAGGAGAAGGAAACGGCCAATGAATGAACGGAATAAAAAAAACAGAAAAAAGTAAAAGAAGTATCATCACAACCCCTCAACAGCACCACTACTTTCTTCACGAACGGGAGTCGAAAACCGTCCTCTTGTCTCACTAATAATCCATGAGAACCACTCATCAAGCTTCCCCTTCTCGAAGTACGTGCGTAGCAGATCAGCCTCTGCATCTAGCTCCTGGACGAGGCTAATCTGCTGGTCAGGCGGCAGGACCGCATGGGATCTTGCAGGGAGGATGTTTGTTTCAAGGATGCGAGAGGGCGTGAACGATTGGCGGGTCAGGCGAACATCCTCACCGAGTTCTGTTGTTTCAGGCAAATGGGCGTTAGTTTTAAAAAGGGGTCATGATAAGTAGAAAGATGCAGTAGGTGCAAAGACGAGGCGCAGAGGAAAATGGGAAAAGGGGAGAAAAAAGGAATCCTACCTTCAGCAAGTTGCCTCATCGTCTCCGCCAACGCCGTCGATCGAACATTAGACTCAACCTCTCTATCCCCCTTCTTATCCGTCCGGTTGATGGCTTCCCAATCATCACGAATCATGCAGCGGCGCCAGATGAGCATCTCCAAATTCTCGCGATACTCGTGTCCCTGCTGGTCCAGGTGATGGAAATTACCCAACTTCAAAACCGTGAGCGCAAACAAAAATTCATGCCCGCCAATACTATCTTCCTCTTCTCCACCTTCAAGGAACTGAACGGGATCCATTAGCGTGAGCAAATTTATGAGCTCCTCCGGCTCCATGGGCGATCTGGCAACGAGTTTGGCAAGGCAACGTTGTAGAAGAGCGCGGAGCGCTGGCTTGCCGCGCACGACGTTATTTCCAAACTGTTCGATGGCTAGTTGGAGGGCCGCACCCTCATCGATAGCGCCGTGTAGAGCAGGGAGTACATGGTCGTAGATCAATTCCTGGATGTTACAGACTTCTGTAAGCTGGTCGAACGGCCCTAGAGCCTCTTGCAAGTCTGCCGGTGCGGAACCGGCTTTTTCGAACTCGGCTAGCTTGGTTAATTTAGCAAGGGATATCTCGACACGCTTGCTCCATAGGTCGGTTTCCCGTTCAATCGCTAAGCGCTGCAAGGTATTACACGCAGTGCTATAATCACGCTCCCCAACAATATCATTGATCCAGCTCAATTTTGAATAGGCTGGGTGGCTCCGTAGGAATTTAGTTACAGCTCCTTGGTACTCCTGCATGATGAGCAGAGTTTCCGGCTGACCGACGGTGATGTGTCTAGTGAAGAAGGCATCAGCCCAAGCTTCACCAAATCGTTCGAAATAGTTGTCAATTCTGCGTTTCCAGATTTTAGTGCCTTCATCGAGCACCGGTCCCTCATCTTCCGGTCGTCGCGGTGGCCTCTGTTCTTTTATTTGCTCGTGCAGGTCGACCATAAGTTCCACCAAGGCATCCATATCTCTGAATGATTCCGCAAGGGTAATTGCGTCTTCAAGCAAGCCAATCGCAGCCAGTTTAAACAATTGTGGTTTGCGATTTTCCACGTGCGATTTCTCAAGCATTTTCCCACTAGCCTGAATATCTGTGTCATTCTGCGCTGCACACCACATAGTTCGCTCTTTGTGTAGCAATGCAAACGCGTTGAACTGTCTAGGTATGTTTTCCTTGATCGTGTCAAGAACATTAGCGGTTCGTGTAGCCGTTGAATCCGATCCGGTAGCTGCAGTTGTAGCGGGCCGGCGTCGACAGATGTTGAGTTCCAGGTCCAAAAGCTGTTCTGTTTCTGAATAATTGATTTGGGTTGATGTCCAAAACTCCGGCAAATCACTATACTGTGCCACGATGGCTGCATCGTCATCGGCAAATTCGTCGCCTACTCCATATAGAACAGCATTGTCCTCTCGAAATTGGAAGGCTGTTTCCAGCGCAGCCAGCGACAGATCACAAGCCTCGCAAACCCGCTCTGCAAATTGCCTGTCAACTGCACGCGAGGTGTTGCTCTCGTCTCTTCGAAGGCCGTTCAAAAACCACGGAATGACATATTCCATTCGCCACGTATCATGAATGAACCAATGCCGGACAAGGTCAGTTTCACCACTTCCCGGCTCAATTTTCGTTTTATGATTGTCCCCCATCTTCGAAAGAATGAAGTCGAGATGCGTTCGATTGCTGGTGGTGTTCTCCTCGTTCCTCTGTTGTACCCTCCATATAGCTCGCTGGGCTGCCATTTTTTCTGCAGCCCACAAGAGCTTCCACCTCGTCAGATGAGAGATATGCACATGGAATCGCTTTATGTAAACGGCTAAGTCATGAAGCGCAGTAGCCCGCGTCTTCATCTGCTGTTCCAGGGATGGGATGGTGGTCGGAATGAATTTCGAGCTAGACCGGACAATTTCGTCGCTTATTTGTAATGCCGCATGTTCAAGTTCAGCCGGACTAGAACGAAGCTCATCATAGCCAACAAAATCAAGAGGGTTCGATTTCATGCTGCCGTAGAATACGGCCTGCTCGAGTCGCGATTTAGCAGTAATCTTTGCCCCATTGACATTATCAGAGTATGGTGTGGGAAAAGCAGATACTCGAACTAGACCAAAGTTGCGAATCATGAGTATACATGACGGATATTCATGGTCGGCATCGGAGTCCTCAGGGCCACACCCCTGGACGACATATTCATGTCCTTCCTTGAGCCGGATGTAATCCTGGAAGCTCGAAAGCGTAGCGTGGGTCTCTCCTAAGAGCTGGGCCGATGCCGGGTCAACAAACGGATCGAGGGATAGGATAATCATCCCCTTGTCGAAGATTACAAACGCCCGGCATCCAGGTTTAGGGACATATAAATGTGGCGCCCAGGGGGTGCCTGAATCCACAGAGTGATTTCGGAGTTGAATGGGGTTAACAACATCAGCAGTCGCTGTGGAACCCGCAATCCTCAAGCCGACAACAAAGTACGACAGGGACGAGTTTTCACATACTCCGACAAGCGCCCAGAGTGAGATGGCGCCATCAACATTCCCAGCAGCGTAGTTACTGGAGTCACCATTGGCGAACGCAAAATCATAAACCTGGAAAGCATTTTGGGCATCATCTTCAGAGATATCCACCGTGCGTCTCAGAGCTTGTAGTATGTGTTGCTTCGCATCCACCTGCGTTTTTAGAGAGTTCCCATTATTCCAATGGATATCCCATAACTCAAACTCCCCGGCGCTGGTGGCTATTATGATATCGCGCTGGCCACGCTGGGACGACATGCCCGCCTTGACAGCCGCGATTTTTCTTTTCCACGAGCTTCCAGAGAGCACGCTTCTAAGTCCGCCGAAGAAACCACCACCCCCTCCCCGCGAGGTTCCACGGAGTACCTGAACCGAAATTCCAGGTTTTCCATGTGAATCACGAATAGACACATGGGCGAGGCGGCCAGTAGACAATGCAATGATAATCCCCGAAGGTTCCGCGTTAATGATCTCCGTAGCCATCTCTCCAGATAACATACCAGGTATTTCCCCCTGGATTCCGTTTTGTCGTTGCTTCATTAGCCCGAGAATGGCAGCATTCGAAACTGTTTCCCAAAGAGTAATTTTGCCCGTTGATGGAACGACAACTATCAGCCCTGGGTTGCCTTCCGCAGATTTGGATATAAATGTCCCCAATGGCAGGGGGTCATCGGAGTTCCTCGCTGGGCTCGGGATAACAAAATGAAGTACCGTGCTTGGAGTGAGGGACTGCGGAGGGGTGGTGTACGGCCATACGATAGCTTCATGTTGCGAAAGGGCAAGGCAATATCCATTCGAGGGGCTAATTGTGTATCTCAATGGCGCTAGAGAGATGCTTCCCGTCAGAATATAGTTGCTCAAGGCGTGCTCTCAAAAAGCTCAACTTACCTCCCGGGTTGTCCTTGATCTGCTCAGGTACCGAAGGTAAATGCGCAACATTGTAAAAATCATTGCTAGACTATGAAACCGGCAAAAACAAAGAAAAAAAAAATTAATTTCAGCAACCTGTAATCTTCCGTAAAACTGCATCATGAAAGAAACAAAAAGTCAAAATAATAATAAAAAAGGTCTCTTACAAGAGTAATGGTCCCATCCGCATGATCTCCACGTTTGTCCTGTTTCCTAGGTCCTCTAAGCGCGAGCTCATTCATAATCACCGGCCGACTTGGAGGTACCTCCTCTGGCAAGGACTCTCCATTTTGCAGCGATTGTTCTTCACCATGATTTTTAGCCACAGCAGACTCAGACTCCCTGACATTCTGTCGTAACGTCGATCGTTGTCGTTTCGCTTTGGGCGGCTTCACCGACTCGTCTGCGGTGTTTCTCTGCCGTCGACGGGGGTTTCGCAAAATAGCGACAGAGGTGTGGGCAGCGACATTACTTGAGAACATGACGAGGGTGGAGAGATAGTGGACGTAATGGACAGAGGTCGCGATGGGTTAACAGGGTAAAGGAAAACCAAAAGCTGGTAGCTGTTTCGTTCCAGCTGTTGGCCAGTTGAGGTAGGTTGGTGTCAGAGAGAGCCAGGCTCTGAAAGTTCAGGCATCAAACAAGCCGCCTGCATTTCAAGGTTTCTGTTTACTTTATTTGAAGCTTCGCTGAGCAACTTGTTTGGCTCCATGGTTTTTGCGCGGGTCACATGATATCACATGACTTTTATCATGTGAATTTTGTCATCCCTAGAAGTCATCATAAATCCGAAGATACGCATGTACGGTTACTCTGTACGTTGAGACTGACAGTGAACCACTCGGCGATTTATCAGAGTGGGCATGAATATATTCTTGTTCCGTGGGGCGAAAAATACTGCTACTGATCACAGGTCATTTGAAATCCGAAAATCGGCACTTTGAATCGAGGTCAAGAGCAGAATGGAATGTGTTGATTGGGGTCTTATATTGAATATTGTTCCTGGAGAAGACGATACCGGTCATGGATTGGCTTTTCAAAATGAAGGAATGAACGAATGAGTGAATGACAGAAGTTGATATTCCCACCGCTTGTGTATGTTGCATCTGATCGCGTGCAATGGATGCCAGAAAATGGGGAAATGAATCCGCTTTTTATATATATATATATATATTATATAGTGCTCTCCAGTGTCTTTTGAAGCTGAAACAATATGATTCTCAGAGAATGAAATTCAGACCGTCTTCAATAACCGGGATATCTAGCTAAGGTGTTAACGGAATGGCTAGCAAGATAACATAAAAGTCTCCTAAAACAAACACTAACTACTCAAGATAACCAAGAACAAGGATTTTACAAGAGAAGCCGCACATCACTACGAATGTAGATCCCCATCCCTGTCCATCGGCGCGGATATAAATAGTATCTATATTTCATAGTAAGTTATATTGGGATATAGTTATTTTAAATACCCGATATCTGATTCCGCGCTATCTGTCAATTTCACATGTCTTTCATCAGATAGTGCGCATACATGGAAAAAGATGATGGCAAAGTAAAGAGCCCTACCCGTCGCATCAGAGCAGATGATAATGTCTGCACTTCGGGGCATCAAGCTATCTCAAGACAAAAAATAAAAGAGATGACAACAATCAAAAGAATAACAACCGGCCGGCAGAACTCCACATAACGCAAAGAGAGGAAAAAAGAAAGCTAAACCCTTTGAAGAAACATGAGAGAGAGGTCAAGGAGAAGAAACAGGAGGGGAGGGGGTGGAGGAAGACAAGGATTCGACCAAAAACCTAAGCCTTCTTCACCTCAATCTCCGCCTCGCTGGTGCCACTGGTGCTACTTTCGTTGCTCTTGACCCCAATTCCATCCACGCCGTTGATATCCTCATGGAGAGGGCCATGTATTTCCTCCTCGAAGACCGGGTCCGGCTCAACGGTTTCGAACTTGGTCTTGAACTCAGCCAAGCCCTGGGTGCTACTGTTGGAGCGACGTCTGGCGTTGGTAAAGGTATACCCGTAGTCATGCACTTCTTCTCCAGAACGGCCCCTGTGAGACTTTGGTGTTAGCAGGGTTGGAAACAGTTTTTGCTTCATAATCTACGGCAATGAGAGGATGGGAGGGGTTTCAGAAGTGGGTTTGATTTGGAAGGTGAGCTCTCAAAACAAACACAAACCCACCAATTGCCCTTCCCGCCACCATCCTTCTTGGTCTTCTTCGGGTCGGCATCAATATGGCCGTGTTTAGCGAAGTAGCGGGGTAGATGTGCTTCGGGAGCAGCGGTGCCATCAGCTATGCCAGCATGGTCACGGTCATTGAGCTTGTGAGAGCGGGTCACTGGTGAAGAAGTACGCTTGGGTTAGCAACTGACAGCCCCCTCAATTGCACCAGGGTTGGGTATAGAAAGAGGATAGATATATGCTGTTGGGGATGACAGGTTGAGCTAAAAGGCGGATGAATGGAGAACCCGTAATGATTCCGGTAAAGCAATGAATAACATTGGCAGACTTACTTGTGGAGGATGGAAATCAATGAATTGCAAACGACAAGGCTTTCTTGAAGCAGACAAGGACTGCAGTGATGGGAATGGAAGGTCGGTTGTTGAAATGGAACAAAGCAGTGGATGAAAAAGTAGGCCTCAAAGAGTAGCAAGGATAGGTAGAGAGAAGTTTAAGAAGAGGAGGATTTATAGTGAGCGACAGTGGTGACTGACTATCTTCACTCTGCTTTCAAAGAAACAAATTTCGTAGATGAGAATGGGAATAAAATCGTTGCAGAGCGACGATGGATCAAGATAGAGGGGGAGTTTGGAAGATCAATGCAGAGAGAGATGGATGAACAAGGAGGAGATTAGGCACCTGAGGTAGCTGTGGGAGGAGAGGAGGAGAAGAAGAAGAGAAGAGGGAGTGGTTGAGAGCTGAGTCTAGCAGAAGTTAGGTTCCCAGAGGTTCGATCTACGGTAGTTAACTAGCACGTAATAATTAATAGCTGTTTGGCCGATGGGTAAGGAGGAGATTGTTTGAGAGCATTAATCGCAGGTACATGTACATGCCATGCACTGTACTTATTATAGGTATCTCAAAGGCGAGCGGAAGGGGAGGGGGTACTTGCAAACACATATGATGTAATGGCGTTACAGCCGACAGGTCATAATAAACGCCATCAGCACATGACCCCCAGGAACAGCGGCTATACCCTTCCAATTATTATTATTGAATGTTTGCTTTCCATGTTTCGTCGGGTCTGGGCCGGCATCTTACGACTCATAAATAATGCGCTTTGCCGCCCAGGTGAGGTGGAAAGGACCGAATTCCGGGACTCCTACCCTAAACATATTTGAAACACCCTTGATTAAACTAAGAGGCAAATTAATTGTAAGTGCCTACACAGTCCACTGCCTATCCTGGTCGGCTTCTGCTCTCTAAAAACAATGTATACATGTACATGTAATGTACCTCTTGTGACGTACCTGTGTCGCACGCTACCTACCCCCTTGCTTCTTGGGAGAAGTTGCACCTGACCATGGGTGGGGTTGCTTGGCTTGGCAATGGCAATGGTTGGACCCCGGGTTGCTCTCCAGAGTCTCCACTTGAAGTTGCTGCTGCTGCCACTAACTAGAAGCAGTTAGACAAGCGGGCTAGCTACCTAGCCACAATCAATCAAGCCACGTTGAAGTACACAGTAACTTTTACAGTACGGGAGTAGCTCGAACGGATTTTCTATGCCAAGTTCTTCTACGCAGCACAGTAAACACGCACTGGAAACTAAAAACCACTTGCTCAAGGCAGATGCACCGCCTGCAATTAGGTTCCCGGAAACCATGCCCACCAGGATTCTGAACTGGGCAACGGACCTGAGCTCCGTGCTGGGCGCCAGCATCATGCTCGTCTCTTTCATCGCACCCAGCAGTCAAAAACAACTCCAAACCTAGGTCAGAAGAGACCGCCTCGCACAACAACAAGACGGATGGTGACGATGATGGGGATAATCGGAAGGCTCTGGTGGCCTTAAACGAATCTGCGATAACCAATGTCCAACGCGAGTTTCAGAACACTGCTCAATGGGCAAATCTCAGCACACAGTTTACAAGGTGGGGGGCCACCTCTATCCTTCAAGGAGGCGCAGACTGTTGCAGACTCGTAGTCTCAGGAGTCAAGAATGTACGATGCTCTGTGGTTCCTCCTCTTGCCAGCCCGTACATTCTTTCTCCCATTAAGGTCACCACCCACCCAAGAACTAACCTAATTTCGAAGGTCGTGGAAGCACTCCTCGGAAACAACCCCCTTATCAACATATGTTAGCAATTCCACAAGGTCAGCCAGAGATCCTACAACCACTGGCGCCTGAAGTCATTGCACTTTTGCAGCAGTACTCTTACCAAGGGTGCAAGCTAACTGGCCATGGCATCTACTCTACCTTAAACGGCGCCTTGAAGAGCGGGAAAGGTGCTTTGGTGCAGCTTGATGAACATCTCATTGTGAGGCTTGGATCTAATATATCTTTAACTGATACAAACATAACTGCCCCAATCCGAAAGCATGCTGCGGACATTCCAGTTCCCCAGCCTCTTGACATGCTCTGTCTTGGCGGAAAGGTCTATGCATTCATGAACCCCATTGAGGGCCGTTACCTGGACAAACTTTGGCCAGATCTCTCAAGTACTGATAGATTCTCTATCCAAGACCAATTGGATGCCAGATTTGAGAATCTCCGGTCACTACCTTTACCATCTAAATATCTGGGTGGTGGCAATCCACCACAGTGCATTGACTGCAGAATGTGGAAGCGCAAGAGTTGCTTCTCTCTGGGAATAGCCGATCTAGCACGGAACCATATGTTGAGTTCATCAGACCCATGCTTCCTGAGAATCAACGTGTTGATCCTTACTCATGGTGACCTGCACCCTCGCAATATCCTGGCTATTAATGATGAGGAAAGAGGAGGGATTCGGATAACTGGCCTGATAGACTGGGAGGTTGGCGGTGCATATCCAGAGTACTGGGAGTTTGTCAAGTCTCTTAACACTGTTCACTCAATACGCTTGGGTGATTGGCCCTTCTTCCTGCCTCTGAAGGCGATGGGGAAATAGTTTGAAGATATGTTATTGGTTGCTTGATTGACAATTGTGTGGCATAACTGACAACATTTCTTACTCCTGCACCTAAAAAGAACTTAACTTCTATGACACCCCACCTGACCATTTCTTATCGCCCCCCCTCCTATTGCCCATTCACCCTTGATCTCTCCGAAGATACTCCTCAACTCAGACCCTCCGCTCGTATTTGTTGGAGGCTTTCAGCACAACACTCGCCGTCTAGGCCTCGTACTCATCCTCAACCCGGACTCCAAACAGCGGGTCCAGCTTGAGCTTAGCCTCATCATGGTCATAGTCAGTAAGAAGATCATCTTCAACCAAGCTCTCCAACACATCCAGGACCCACTGCTGGCAACCCCAGTGGTACATTTCATTCTCGATCTTTTGGTCCCTGACTAGTTGGCAAAAGTGATCAACATGATCGATCTCCGCGACTCGGATGTTCTCTATATGGTGGGTACTATCTTCAAGAGGCTCAGAGCGCTCGTCGTATTTGAAGTCGCACGGCTCACCGACGATTTGGAATATGATGTGCTCTGTTGAGCTAATTTGGAGATACAGGGCCCAGTGATAGGTTCCCAAGATCTGGTTCCGGGGCTGATAGATGGCGATGAAAAGCTCGGCCATTTTCTTTTCCAGTTTCTTCCTTTCCTTTATTATTAAAAAATGTTCCGGGCCCAACAGCGCAGGGGTAGGAGAGGTCAAATAAGATCTTCTAAGAAGAATATTAGCTTCACCCAGCAAATATCATTAGCTAAATGGGCTTTCAGCTCGATAGTTTTGGGTAGATTCAGCCTCGTCGTTGAAAATCTAGTGGGGTCATCGGATGGCCAGGAGCGTAGGAGGGGAGGCGGAAGATCATAGCATCCTCCGGTAGGGAGAAGCTCCTTTATGTCCAGCAGCGATAGGCTAGTCTTGGGTAATTGGCCAAATGCCACACTTGATGCCTCTTCTTAGCCTATGTGCTTTGCATGAAGTTTGATTCGTATGAATGAAGAATGCGCTATCCAGATGCGTGGTTCCACCGAGCGATTATTTGTCACTGCAGGCGCCTCGATCGTTGCCGGATATCCTTTCCAGTTGGCGCCTGGGCCAATGGGATATGGCAGATATCAAATTACTTGGAGCATGGCTGTTTGCAGATTATTGTAGCTAGCTTGACCGCTGTCTCTCTGCGATGTCTGCGAGCCTGCAACTGTTATTGGGTGTTATCCACTATCCTGATTCTAACCAATTTGTTCTCGTTTTAGAGCGGATGCACGTAGATAAATATATACAGTTGACATTTTGATTATTCTCTCTTTGGTTGAAAGGAGAGTAGCGGAGTTAATGAGCTTGACTAGCAGAACAGTAGTTAGAGGCCGCAGAAGAGTGTGAACGACTTAATGTAGCACACAATAGAGTATATACCTACCCTATATAAAGTAAACCCAACCGGAAATAATCTACTCGTCGTCAGAGCAGGGAACAGGTCGAGTTTTTTTTTAAAACAATTCAATAATTAACATGTAGGAGGTGCCGAGTTCCACCTACATACCTGGGAGTACTTAATTCCGCGCGTGTGGCAATGCCGGAATCCAGGTACTGTACAGGTAACCCCGCCAATGGCGCCATCAATCTGTGGGCGAGAGGCGGGGGATTGAGAGGGGCGAATAGAAATTCCTGTTATGTAAAAAACTCTTCATGGTTAGTTAGTATTACTATGATTACTACTACTATTATGTTTTTATTTCTTTTCTGACAAATAATAGATAAATTACTATATTTAATAGTAACCTCCCCGCAACATCAACAAAACTCAAAACCACGACAGTGAAGAAAAGCAAGAAGACAGAGAGCGAGAGAGAGAAAGAGAGAGAGAGAGAGAGAGAGAGAGAGAGAGAGAGAAACTCCTTGCATTCTTCCCTCCCATCACATTTTCATAGCGGCCCCCGCCGTTCAGAAATCAGAAACAGAAAAAAAATCATGGCGTCCACGGGACGAGTCCTCCTCCTCTCGCCACCCTCCCTCTCCTCGCATCCCGAAAAGCTAAACGCGATCCTCGGATCGCATACACGGGACAGGACAGACCTGCAGATGCTCGACCGGCTCGTCCACGGCCTCGTCTCCCTCCCCGCATCCACCTACGACATCGTCCTGCTCCTCACCGGCGCAGACAACACGCTCGCGGAACCGTACAGCCTCGTCACCCGAGACATTATCCAGCAGGTTGTTCACAGCCTGAAGCCCGCGGGGAAGCTGAGGAGTCAGGATAATAAGGCGTGGGGATTACGGAGCAGTGGGAATAATAGTGATGATGATAATGATAATGATGAGCTGACATTCAGGAACGAGGCGATATTGGCGGGGTTAGTATTTGATGATAACGGGGAGCTGCTGAAGCCTGATGTCGCGGCGCAGCAGGCTGTTCCGCTGAAGCTGGGGAGGAGGAAGAAGGAGAAGGAGAGGCGCCATCCGTCAGGGAATGATGTTACGAATGGGAAGGTGAACGCACCGTCTTCAAATGGTGTAAACGCATCCACGTCCACAGCTACAGCTACAGCTACAACGACCACGACCACGACCCCAAAAACAAACCCAGCTCCCTCCGGAGTCGGATTTATAGATTTCAGCGATGACTACGGCGTGCCGATGGAAGAGGATCCCCAGGGTTCCGATGACGAGCTAATCGACGAAGACGAACTGCTTGGCGAAGATGACATGGGAAGACCAATCGTCCAACGTGAGTTTGAATAGTCCATTCCTTTCCATTCCCATTCCCATTCCCATTCCCATTTCACAACCAACCACCACGACACACCACTATTCCATCAAACTAACCCCCACACCACCCACCACACAGCCCCTGAATGCCGCCCCAAACCCGGAAAACGCCGACGAGCCTGCAAAGACTGCTCCTGCGGCCTCTCCCAAAAGCTTGAAGCAGAAGACAAAGCCAAGCGCGCCACCGCCGACAAGGCGCTGGAGACTATCATGGCGCCGACGATGAAGCTGGGCTCGAGCGAGCTGGCGGAGGTAGACTTTACCGTGCAGGGGAAAGTGGGCAGCTGCGGGAATTGCTCGCTGGGCGATGCATTCCGGTGCGATGGGTGTCCGTATATTGGCCTGCCGGCATTTAAGCCGGGGGAGGAGGTGAGGTTGTTGAATAATGATGTGCAGCTGTGAATGAGAGGGGGATATACTCTCTTTTTTATCTCCCCATGCCATATTTTGCTACATTGAGCAAATGTGCGTTACCTTGCCTGCCCCTCATGGTGAGCTGAGGGGGGTGAATGAATGATATGTTTCATAGCGGGGTGAGAAATATCCCCCCCCCCTGGGGGGTGGTTCATTTGAATAGATCGGAAAATAATTCCACTCAATATTCTTCTCTACAGCAAATAATGCCTGTATTAACATGTTAATGTGTTAACACATATGTTATACAAATCCTCTTATGTGCACTGCTGTATGCTTACTCTGAACAACATAATGGTCATCTAGGCTCAGTTGTGATATTTTTGAATCAATGAACTAGTACTCATTTATTCATTCCCCTTTTTAGGATGGGTATATAGTAAACAATGGTGGACAACTCCTTACCGGAAAAACGTAGGCTTATTATACAACCGGGTTATGGTTGTTCCGCTGTGCCAGTCGCCGACACTGTCACCGAACTAGACTGACCGTGTGACCGTGTCTGAGACCAGGACCAGATTTTTTGATAGTCTCATTACCAATTTGACTGATCCCATTACACGGTTTTAACATTAGATAGTAGTCCCATACTGTCCCAGTGGGACTTAGTGTCTACTCTTGTCACATTTTCCAAATGGGACCATGATTTCCACTTCTCAATTTAAATTATTTTTATGGCTTTAAATGACTTTAAATCTCATTTGAGTGTTACCAAAAAGTGTTACTTTTTAAAAAATTAAAAATAGTCTAAAAAAAACCTTAAAATGTCTAAAAATAGTAACTTTATGCCAAGAATGGGACTAAATGGGATCAAATGGAACCACTTTCTCATTTTTTTCAAGTCATGGTTTCATTTTAAGATCTGATATATAGTCACTTTACATGTTTTTTTGATAGCCAGTCCCAGCGGGATTCACGCCAAGAAATGTATGAGACCAGATCAAATGGGACCAAACATGAAATTCATGGTCCCGGCGGCCAGTCTACACTGAACTGTAAAATATAATATAATGATGGATTAGCTGTGGAATCACTGTAAATGAGTTATGAACAGAACAAAATCATCATTATATTGATAATATCATCAATTCCTATCTACATAATCACTAATTCTAAAAAATATCTCATTCACTGAAATCATTCTCTATTGAAAATCTGTCATATTTCTCTGTAATTTCTTCTGAATTCTCTGAATCATCTCTATATTATTATTATTATTTCCTGTCATATTCATATTAACATTTATTTCAGATAACTTGTGAATTGATATTGAAGTTTATAAAGAATCAGTATCAATAATTATTCACTATTTAAGAGAGAGAGTTTCAGAGAAATCAGAAGCTGTGTATTTACTCATCTATATTATTATCAACTTCTGTATAAATCTGAGAATTATTTTACTGATTCTAACTTACTTTTTTATCAAGAATGTTGAGAGTTTCAGTACTGCTTATAGTCAGAGAATCAACTGAAGTTAGAAGATTAAAGAAGAAAGAAAGAAAAGAATTAACAGCAGCAGTAAAGATATTAGTAAGAGAGATAAGAAGAGAATTATTACTATTATTAAATTTCTTATCACTGCTACTACTGTCACTGACTATAACTGAATTCTTATCAAGATAATCTATAAGTCTTTGAATATACTTCATTATTTCATACATTTCAATGATAATATAGCTAGCTTTGATATTGATATTATTTATTAAATTTATAAGATTCTTCATCACTGATTTTTATTCTTTAATATAATTAACTATTATTCTCAAAAGCTTATAATATACTTCAAGCTTGATAGTTTTAATATCAAGTTTTATCTTTTTAATTGTGATTTTCTTCTTTTCTGTAGTAACTTTTTTCTTTTTAATTTCTAATTTCACTCTTTCAATATTCAACTTAATCTTTTTAATCTTAATTTTAGCTTTTTCAGTAGTACTGATAATAATATTCAGAGCTTTTAGAGTAATAGTAACACTCTTTATATATTAAGCTTTTACTTTCTATCAGTGAGTTTTAACTTTCTTAATCTATTTTAAAAGATTCTTCACTGATTTCAATATAGTCTTCTTTATTATTTTCTTAAAATTATCTGATATAGAAAGATAAAAGTTGTGAATTTAAATCAGATTATTAACTTATTCTTTTAATTCTTCAGAGATAATTATATATCTCTTTTTCTTATAATTATAATTTATACAAGGCTTTAAGCTTCTCTTCATCTTATTATAAACAGCATTTAAATGATGAAAAAAAATATACTTAATACAGTACTTATATATTATTTATTTACTAAGCTGCTTTATCAGAGTATTCAGACAGCTGCTTACTTTCTTCTCTTAAGTCTTTACAGCAGTAGTATAGATATACTTGAAAGTGTTACTTATTATTTTAATACTGCTGCTGTTATTATTATTACTGTAATTAATACTGCTATTGTTATTATTACTGTGATTGATACTGATATAATAAATTACTGATATTCTTAGTATACTATACAGATAAAATATCTTGATTAGAACTTTTCTGATTAAAAGCTTTCTATTATAACTAGCAGAATACTAACTGAGCTGAGAAATGAAGAAGAACAGAGTGAGCTGAGTAAGTTGAAAATAATCTTTATAATATATTATTGTTACAAGAAGAAGAAAGAAGAAAAGAAGGAAAAGAAAAATATAAGTCTTTATATATATTGTTAATTCATCTTTACAGATTATCATGCAATGAATGCAAATGCTTTTATATTTCATTTCTGAGTGTAATTAACATATCTGACAGATTTCATTCATATCTTAATACTTTTTACACAGGCTATTACTGATTGAATTACAGCTATTTTAAATATAAAATCATTTCTATTAACTAGGAACAAGTGTTCAATACACTGTTAGAAATATATTTACAGAATTCAAGATTTTCTGATGCAGTGAAATCAGTGAATTCTTCACAGTCATAACTATATAAATTACAAGATAGAGAATATGATAACTTATTATTATTATTATTATTATTATTCTTTCATTATACTCATATGCAAGTGAAGCTTATAATGAGTTCTTGTGTGATGTTAAATACAGATCAAGTGTTGATTATACAGAAGAAAATACAGGTGTTGAGACTATGCCAAGATAACAAGAACATAGAAAAATACAAAGAAGTGACAATTAAATACATGCAATAATAACTTCCCAGCTCAGAAACATAGAGCAATTCATTGAAGTGATTTGTACACCTCTGTATTTATTAGAAACCTGAGGTGCTTGAGTTCCGGATTTAATGTATCCCCTGCGGGTTTCAAACCCACGCGCCTTGGTTTCCCACGCCAAGGTGCTACCAGGTGGCCGCATTAACCATTCAGCCACCGGGGCTTATGACAACTTTCTTCAGTGAATATCAAGACAGATATATTCTAATTATGTGTATTAAAGTATATATTAACTAATTTATATATAAAACTCATAGAAAACTAAATATATTGAAATATAAATAGATTGTGTTAAAAATCTCTACATCACTGATCTGTCTTTTACTGAAAATATTTCTGAAAATTTAATCTTTTTCTACATCTTTTCTCACACATCTTTTATCAGATGTCTCTTTTTTACTGTCAGAGTATTCTGAATTATCTCAGCAAAGTCATCTCTGATAATTTACTGATATTCAGAAATATCACTTATCAGATCTCAGAATGTCAGAATATTTTATCATTATAGTATAGCTGCAGTGAAATTTTCATTTATATCAGTATTATTAAATATTTTAACCTGAGTTATAAGATTGATATATATCTTTATTTTTCAGAATCAGTTTCTAGTTTTTCAATCTGAAGTTTTCAATTCAATATCTTTAATTATACAGATTCTCAACCGCTCCATCACAAACTCGCTCGATTTTTCGAACAAGAACCCGCCAATAGATTCATTGAAAAGCCCTCAATCATACAAGCATTTTGACCCCATCGCCGACCGCATACCCCGTGTGGTGGTGGAGTTATCCAGCCAAACGCGAACCAGATGTCGTTCGGAACTCCTGCATGGGATTATCCCCCCATTCTCCCCTACCACACCACAACCCCGGGCCAAATCACCATACAAATTGTAAGGTGAAGAGACCTAGCTGTATGCACCAATCTTCTCGATTTTGGAAGATTCCTGATCTGTAGTTGTGGAGATATCTGAGGAGTGACCTTTGCGAAAACCCTGTCCATCTTTGATGTTCCAAAACATCAACACCAAGTCCCACCCTTGTACCGCCCTTCTCAATCTGGCCCATCCCCAGTAGAAAAATACAAAAAGATACCTCAGTGATAATATTAAGCACATAATCAATGAACAATAAGTCAACAGCACATCAACAACTATAAAATCAGTATATTTCAAGATCTGACTGAGTCTTTGATCTCTGCACAGTGAGATATATTAAATCTAGTTTTAATATCTCAATATTCAATAGATTCTGCAAGAGATTGAGAACAGCAACACTAGATTTCTATTGAATTTGAGAATTAACTCTATATTAATATAATCATTGACAAAGTCTTCTATTTTGAGATATAAATAACCAGTTCCTCTACATCCTGCTGACAATATTTATATTATTATATAGAAACAGACTTATATTCTCTATAATATCAAGACTCTGAAGAGGAAAAGTCTTGATAGAGAGTATACAGTAGTGCATATCTTAGCAGTTTCTATCTCATTCTTCTACAGCAGTTAATGCAAAAAAAAAAGATCTTAGAAATAGTTTTTTACTTCTCTTGAAAAAGTAAGATGTTTTTCTCTGAGTTTTACACAATATTCTTATAAAGAATTAAAAACAGAGTTATTTTCTATTATAATTTCATATTCTTTTAAGTAAGAATTACTTTTTCAGTAGCTGAAGAGCTTTTATTAATACTTAATTCTTTTTTATACTCTTTATTAACTGATTTGAGTTGCACACTTGTTGTGTGAGGAGAATTGAATGATTTAGAATAAAATTGAATAGTTTTAATCAATTTCTCTGCAAAAAATTGATTTATTTTTTATCAGTTTTTCTCTCAAAAACTGTCATATTATCTGATTTATTATCAATTAATATCATACTTTTTCTCACTATATCTTAAGAAAGAGATTGTAAAGATTTTATTGATTTATCTTAAAAATCAATTTTAGTTTATTAGATTCTCTTCAAAAATCTAACCTAGTTACTGAACTAGTGTGAAAAAAATCAGATGTTTTATATACAAAAGTCTTTTATTCTTCTTTTGAAACAGTCTGATCAACTTTTCAATTGAAAACAGACTTAGAAATATCTCAATTGAAACAGTCTGATTAACTTTTCATTGAGTGAAAACAATGAGTTCAAAAATACACTCAGTTGATGTGAAAAAAGATGCTTTCTTAAATGCTATTTCTGAGATTGAAGTTCTGAAGAGAAGAAAGAAAGAAGAAATAGAGAAATAACAAGTTCTTGAAATACAGAAACTTGAAAAAGTAAGCAAGATTCTTGAAAAACAGTATCTGAGTGAGATGAATAAAGAAGTTCTGTTAATTCTTCATGTTCAGACTAGATAACTACAGAAGATGATCAAGTTCAAACTTGAAATCTTAAACACAGTTCAAAAAATCTTGAAAATTCCTAGTATAATCACTGACTCTTCATCTTACTCTTCTTCTTTCTTTCTTTCTACTTCTTCTTCTTCTTTAAATCAGAAGAAAACATATGCTCAAGCAGCTGAATCTGCTATCTCTAAATCTGCTATCTCAAAATCTGCTTAAAATTCTGAGAAAACTGAGAAGAATACTACTCATGTCTCTATTCATAGAAAAGTGAAAAAGAAAATGTAAAAAGAGAAAAACTTTTAAATCTTCAGAAATAGAAGACTTATTCTCAAAGTCTTAAATCAGAATATTCTGCAAAGAAACAAGCTAAACTCAAATCTCATTTTCAGAATCAGAAATAAAATTAATCAGCAGTTCTTTTCTCAGTTGATGACTGATATTAAAGTTCAAAAATCAGTTATAGCTTTAATTAAGTCATCATTCTTTGAAAACTTCATCATTCTGACTACAATGCCTGAATTCAGTGCTGAATTCCTTATTCAGAATGAGAATCTCTGAAAGTCAGCAGTAGAATGTTTGCTAAACACAACAATTCTATCTGAAAGAGATGAAAAGTGAAATAAATTCATTCTTCATGATATTTCAGTTGAAATTTTTGACTGTGAAGAAGAAATACTACTTCTCAAAAATGAATTGAAAGAATACAACTTCATTCAACTGAGAAAGGAGTCTGTATGACTAAATTCAATTAAGTTCAGACAAAGCAGGAGAAATACCTCTATTCTAGTATATATAAAAACACTTGAATAGTCAAAGATCTCTGAAGTAAGAGTAACAGGTTTGAAAATGAGAGTTCATAAATACAAAGACTCAAGAATGAATCTCAAAGCTCAAACACAGTGTTCAAACTGTCAAAGATATGAACACTTTGCAATCTCATATTTTAGAGACTCAAAATATGCATTCTGTGCCAGAGATCATAAAACTAGTGAGCATAAATATGAAACATGCTCAAAAAGAGATGAAATTTGTCAACATACTCTGCTTAAGTGCTCTAATTGCAAAGAAAAACATGCATCTAGCTTAAAAGAATGTATGTTTACTTCTAGAACTCAAAAGAACTGAAGAAAAGATGAAGCTCAAAGTCAATCTAGAACTGAAGAGAAGAGTCAAGTCAGTAAACTTACAACTGCAAGCTCAAAAAGAAGAAACTCTTAATTATCTAAGTCTTCAAACTTCAATTCTTCAGTGAAATGTAAACAGAATTTGAATTCTCAAACTTCTGTTAAGATTAGAGAATTGAGAAATGACTCTGATGATAAACTAGATATAATACAAGCAGTTGAGATTTCTACTTTTCAGAACAGTTATAATCTACTATCTGATAATAGTGATTAGATTCTACTCTTCTCTCTTTTAGTATGAATATACAACAAAAACAACAAAAAAAGTTTAAAAACTCTTCAAAAATCACATTTATTTAAAATAATGTGAATAGAAACTTAAATTGCATTTATTCTTGTCTTCAAATTGCATTTGAATAAAAAGTTGATTTTATACTGCTTCAGAAGCTGAATTTTGATGCTGAGCAAAAATATGTCATTTCTCATTCAAGCTATTACTGCTTTTTACCTCAAAAGTCTGAGATAAAGTCAAGAGTAGTGATCTATAAAAGAAAGAGATCAAGATATCAATTTAATCTAAGATTTGATATCATGTCTGACTCTGATATTCTGGTGAGTGATATTATAGATAAAGAAAATGAGTTTGATACTATACAGCTCATAAATATCTATAATGAAAAGTTATTGAAGAAAAACAACAATATCTGAATAATTGATAGAGAATTTCTGAATATAACTTCATCAAGAAACTCTATAATTGCAGGAGATTTCAATGCACATCATCTCTGATGAAATTCAGAATGCAAGAGAGTAGTAAGAGCTGATAATCTGATTAAATGAATCTTTGAGCATTCAATAGATTTAGTTAATAAGTCTGATTAATAAACATTCTTTAGAAAAGACATGAAACAGAAGTCTATTATAGATCTAACATTCATGTCACAAAATCTAATGAAAAGAAGACTTGTAAACTGGTTTATTAATTCAAATGAGACATCAGGATCAGGTCATGAGATTATTCAATTTGATATTGAACTGAGTGAAAAATAAATGAGTGAAAATCCTCTTCTCTCTAATCAGTATAACTTTGAAAAAGCTGATTGAAAAGCAGTTGAAGAGAGTATAAAACTGTTAAAATCTGAAAGACAGAATGAGCTATATTGAAATCCTGGTCAAGATATCTCAAATGAAATGCTTGAGAATAGAGTGAAGCTTATTACATCTATTATTCTAACAAGTGTTAGAGATAATATTTCAAAAAGAAAATCTTCTGAGTATTCAAAACCTTGATGAAATGAGAATATCTCATCTAAAAGAAAAGAATTAGCTACTGCTAGAAGAGATTGAAAGAATGATGTAATATCTGATGAAGAGTTCAAAGCTGTCAGAAATGAATATTTTTCAGATATTAAAAGAGCTAAAACAGACTGCTGGAATAAATTTCTTGAAGAAGCATAAGGAAAGGAAGTTTTTAAAGCTTTTAACTGTGGTTCGGAAGAACGTACGACCGTCGGATAATACCGCGGCCGCTTCCGAACTACTAGCGTACGCGTACAAGTGTAAAGGGGTCATAGCATACGCTAATTAATTTAGCATATGAGATTACAATATAAGAAGCCGGTGTATATCTGTAATCATACACTGACTTAAGCAACCTTTGAATGACATCTGATAGCATGTCTAAAAACTGATGAGAAGTGCAGGCTTCTTCAGAGTGTGATAATTCTGCTTACAAAGCAATTTATAGTTATCATGTCAGTGTGATTCTAGAACATCTTAAAAGATAGTATACAAAGAACAGTGAGTGAAAGAGTATCTGATTGATGCTGCTTCACTTGTTGAGGAAAAACTTCACACTCAGATGAATGCCATGTATGAGATACAAACAGATGAGATGTGAGAAAGAGAATGAGAGCAGTGAATCAGATTCAAAAGAGTCTGCTCTCTACTTAAAAGAAGAATAAAAGAGAGAATGACTATCACTGAAGTTATATGATGATAACAGAAATCATATAACAATATAGCAATAGAATAATATAGTAATATAACAATACAGTGATATAGTAATATAATAATACAAGTGATATAATGATAGACATTGTATAATTAATCAGAAATCACTGAAATGAATACCTTTTCTAGTCAATATAAACAACACTCTTCTCTGCTACCTGAACTGAAAGATATGCAGAATCTCTCAGAGAGTTTACTTAAAGTAGTAAGAAAAGTAACTGAGATCACTGAATCAGAATCAAAGCTCTGTACATATATGAGAATTCTAAATGAGATTGAGACCTTGTGTACACAGTGACAGGCTGAGACAGAAGTCAAACAACAATTGATATTTGCTGTGAATCAAGTATTCACTATAAAGAGCTTCACTGACATAATCATTATCATCAATAAGAATAGAGAAAATCAGATCTTAGACCTACAGCAGAAGATTGAATGTTTACACAGATAGATAACTACACTGAATCTGAAGATCTTATCATGATTATTCACAATCTCTTCAGAAGCATACACATTATCAGAGACTGCTGCACAGAATGAGAATCTGAGTATGAAATATATCAAGTCAGAAGATCTGCTGAAGTTATTAAGCTTCAATAGCAACTGAAAAAATGATGCTGCAATCAGCTGACTAAGTCAGATGTAATTATATTATTGAATTAAATATGAACTCACAGACAGACAGTTAATAGAATTTCAACAAGTCTTAAGATCTGCTGCATTTCTATATGAAAAAGTGAAGTCATTATAAATGACTGATAAAAAGATGAATCTCACAGACCTGAAGTGATATTCATTTCCATGAATATGAAATGAGTTTTTCAAATGAATCTTACATAACTTTGAGAAAGTGAATATATAAGATAAGTGTTATAAATACTTCACTGAGTGTAGACAAGTGAGTGATCTTACATTGTACTTCATATACTTCAGCTTATACTATCTTATGTTAAATGAAGAGCTTTCAACATCTTTCTATTTACAGATCTTTATTCATGATCTTACACCTGAGTTAAGAGTGAAATGAAAATGCTTAATCTCACAGTCAGACACAGTGAAGAAAGCATATAACATTCTCATTGTATAAGAACAAGCAAGTCAATTGCAACAGAAAATACTGCAATTGAGTATATCTCAGCAGAGAACAGATAATCAGACTTCTATGATATAAGTCACACACTCAGACACAATGAATCTAGATCTGAATGCTATTGCTAAAGCACTGAATTCTCTGAAAAAGAAATTCTCTGAGTGAAAACCTTGATATCACAAGCATCAAGCTTGCTTCAACTGTGAATGTCAAAATCATGATGCAAAAGATTGCACTCAGTGTATACAGTTAAAAAACTAGCAGAATCAGTGAGCTCAGAGACACTCACTGATATTCTATGAAAAGTCTTCAAAGTGAAAGAGATACCTGTATTAGATGACTCTCTGAATTCTGTGAATGTAAAGAAGAAGCAGACTTCTGAATGAGATGCAGATGAGAATGATGAAGTGAACACTTATCTCAATGTCTTAGAGTCTGAAATGTTAATGTATAGAGAGTACTTGAATAAGAATTGAGAGATAGCTGTAAAAGTGTTAGCAGACACAGAAGCTTCTATACAATATATTGATAATTATATAATCTGAAGATTGAAAGAAGTTCACTGAGTGAAGAATCTCTGATACATAAGATTATCTGATAACTGATATCTGATATCACCTGTAAAAGTAAGAGTTTTCTTGCACTTCAGAGAATGATCTTGCTATATTTGAGTGTGAGAGCTGCAGAACATGAAATACAATCTTATTCTCAGACTTGATTGATTTCAAAGATTTAATCTGCAGATTCAATGATGTACATGTCATATACAGTTGACTGATAGAAAGAAAATAATTCATACAATTCTATCAACTGATATAAGAAGAACATTTCACATCTCTGATATAGAAGAGTTAAATCTGCTTACACATTAATAAGCAAAGAGAACAATTCATAAGACCTTATTCAAAAGCATTCTGTATGTCATATGAGACCTGAAAGTGGAGAAAACCAAGATAAAGAATATACAGAAGAACAAGTGTATGAAGAAGCTTCTGAAGAAGTATGAAAAGATCTTTCAAACAGATCTTTCACTGAAATTATCACTGAAATGAGGATTTGTACATGAGATTGACATAGAGAACACAAAACCAGTCAATCAGAACATGTACTCTCTGTTACAAACATATCTTGAAGAACAGAAGCATCAGATCACTGACCTTCTAGAACATAGTCTCATACAATTCTCATCAAGTGCATGAGGCTTTTCAGTTCTATTCATGAAAAAGACAGATAAGAAGTGATGAATATGTATCAATTACTGAGCACTCAATAAGCTTACAATCAAGAATGAATATTCACTGTCATGAATTCAACAACAGTTGAATACAGTTGAAAACATCTGATATCTATCAAAGATTGATCTTCTCTCAGAATACTAGCAGATCTGTGTAGACAAACTGTCAGTTCTATGAACCATGTTTAATATACAATGAGAGAAGTTCAAATTCCTGATAATATCATTCAGTCTGATAAACATGCCTGTCATCTTTCAAATAATGATGAATACAATTCTTCATAAACAGAATGAAATCTCATATCTTATATATCTTAATAACATTCTAGTCTTTTCAAACTTATATAATAAACATCTGAAGTATCTTGATGAAGTGCTTACAACTCTGACAGAGCATAAGCTCTATATCAAATCAATTAAGTGTGTGTTTGAAATAGAAGAGTTGAAGTTTATAGAATATATAGTGAGTGATGACTGTATACATCTCATTCTGAAGAAATTGAATGTTATAGTGAATTGATCATGGCTGAGAAATGTATATCATGTATAACAGTTTCTTGAGTTAGTCTCATACTACTGCAGATTCATCAAGAATTTCACATAAATATCTGCATCACTCTCAGATCTCTTAAGAGAAATGAATGTAAATCTGTAAAAGAAGAAGTTTCATTCAATCATCTGAAATGCTATGTGCAAAGAGGCTTTTCTCACACTGAGAAAACACATAACAACATTCTCAGTACTTATTCAATCAGATCATGATAAATCTTTCTATATTGAGATGAACATATCTGAATAAGCTATTAAAGACACTCTTCTACAGATGAGTAAGAACAGCAAGCTGCATCTGATAACATACAATGATAGAAAACTATTAGATGCTGAGCTTAATTACTCAGTGTATGAAAAGGAATTGCTAGCAATCAAGCATACACTGACATTGTAAGATAGATATATTAACAACAAATATACAACAATGATGATCACAGATCATGAAAGCCTCATCTATCTACAATTAATAATAAAATCTTTCAAACACTTAGCACATTGAATCTCAGAGTTTCAAGTGTATAATCTTCATATCAAATACTGAAAGAAATCAGATGCAGTGATATCAGATACAATCAGTTACAGACTCAATTTCATGAGTGAGAGTTCTATGAATCAGGTATAAGAGATGTTCACATTAAATATGCTGAGAGAATGCAAGAAATCAGAATGAGTGAATATCATAATCTCTTGCTTAAAGAATGACAAGATGTCAGATAACAAGCATCTCATGAGAGTAGTAGAAGAGATGCTTCTGAACTTCAAGCTAAGAAAATTGAGAAATGAAAACAACATTGTGCTTTACTGTGATCTAGAATACATAGAAGCTCTCTATCTAGAATCTTCATTTAGATGTGACTTAGTAACTCACATGCACAAGGAATTCAGTCACTTAGAAAGCTCTGAACTTATGAATGTACTTAAATCAAGAGTATACTAGTCAAGCATGACTGAGAATATTCAGACATATACTCATGAGTGTCTGAATTATCAGGTCATGAAAGAATCTAAGAAAGGATTAGAATGTGAGAAAGCACAATATCAGATAAAGTGTATAATACAACTGTTCAAACAATGAGAGATGAATCTCATAGACATATTATCATGAACATTAAATGAAAATTGATGAATAATCACTGCTATTGATTACACTACTGACTGGCCAGTTGTAAGAGCAGTTTCAGAGATAATAGAGAAGATGATGATGAAGTTTCTACATGATAAGATCTATATCAACTATGAAATACTGTGTGAGATTCTAACTGATAATGATGTAAATCTCATAGAAGAAGCAGTGAGGCATTTCATGAGCCAGTTACAGATAAGACATTGTAGAACAATGTTATATCATTCATGAATGAACAGAAAGATGAAACACTTGAATGAAATCTTGAACAATATGCTGATGAAATATCTAGTGAGTAAGTCTATAAGACTATGAGATAAATATCTCAGGCAGGCGCTATTGATCACACAGATTTGACAGCATGCAGTCTTCAAGTATTCATCATTCTATCTGTTGTATGAATTGCATCCGCGCATCCCGGAGAATGCTTTGAAAAAGGTGAGAGAGGGAACAGCAGTTGCGGATGCAGCAGAAACAGCAGTTGTGAACACAGCAGAAACAGCAGTTGCGGACGCAGCAGGAACAGCAGTTGCAGACACAGCAGTCACAGACACAGAATCAAGATTGAAAGAGATCAGTCACACACATGCAAAAGCTAACAAGTTACTTCTGAACTGAGCAATTCAATCAAAAAGAATACAAGACTCACTTGTTAAGAAATCAAGTCTCAAGATAAGAATATAAGTTCTTATATACAATGAGAGTTCTGAGAAGTTTCAACCTAGATGATTTAAGCTATATAAGATACTCAAATCACATTCTCTGAAAACATACATATTGAAAGAATCAGAGAGACAGATCTTATACAACTTAATCAATAATTTATAACTTATGAAAGTAAAGATGCAAGATCTGAGCAGATTATAATTATTCACAGCACTATTATCAGTATTGAAAAAGAAGAGACTTATAATTGAAAAGTCTTATGAAGTAAGAGAAATCATAGACACTTATAAACTAGATGATCTCACTTATTCTGATCTTTTCACAATTATAAGAAAAGAATGAGAAGAAATGAAGAAATCAGATAAATATCACACTTCAATAAGTGATGAGACTGTAGCTGATTGTATAATAATATGCTGCAGATAGTGAGTGCAACACAGTAAAGAGCAGTCTCAAAGCAGCAGACTTATATGTGAGTCAGATTACAGAAGAAAAAGAAATTCAGAGTTGAATTTAACTGTTTACACTAGTTTAATTACAGAGATCACAAAGAATGAACTATCTGAAACATTTATAAATGCATGAGATCAAGTCATCTCAACTTCTGAGAATGCTTAGAGATTGAGTGAGATTAGTTTTAATAAGCTGTTTACTATAGTGATCTGAGCAGGTGAAGAGAGACAGTATAATGCATGAGATAGAATTATAAAAAGTTGAAAGCTGCTGAATCTAGTCACTGAATACTATATCATATAGAGATCATGTAAGAGTAGTGACTAGCAGATAGAGAAAAAGTGTGAGAAAAGAAATGATGAATTGATCATCAATTATAAGAGTCAGCTATAAAAGATAAATATTATTATATACATCTCATTCATTTTCATACATCACATATTTAATCTATTTCCAACATCACATCACCTGAAAAACATCAAAAACAAAGAAAATCTCAAAACTCAAGATTCATAAGAAATTCAAGAGTCACAAGTCACTCTCATAACAATGCTGTACACATCTTCAATTCCTCTACTGCTCTGTGTATGACATTAATGTCATTGATTGCAAGATTGACTGAAATGCCAATATAGAAATGTGCATGTATATGCATAGAGAAATTGAAGAAGAGTGCAGGACCCGCAGAACTAGAAGTCAGAATAGAGAGAGTAGAGATGAAAGAAATAGAAGAAGAAGAAGACACAGAATTAGATGAATAATGAGAGTCATTCAGAGCTGAATACTTATAACTCAGTGTGCACACAATCTTCTCTGCAGAGAAGAAAGAGAAAGCAATAGAAGAAGCTTAAGAGTGAAAGAGAGTAGTCTCAGTGATATTATCATCTTTGATCAGAATGACCTCTGACACTGAAGCAACTAAGAATCATTGTTAATGTATAAAAATTACAAAATCAGAGATGAGAACAGTTACTGAATAAACACTCACTGATCTTAGAGTTGTACATGCAATTACAACACGCATGAGACTTCTCAGAAAGAGAGAGAGAGATACAGAGAAATACAGAAAGCAGAATACAGTATGCAAACAGCTCATTCTCATAATGACATTTCAGACAAGATATATAAGTCTCACACTCATAAGTGTAAAAGAGTATGACATCTGTATTTCTGTTTCTGAAAACATGAATATCTTTCACCTGCATTATAAAGTCAGATGACAGATATCAGAGAATAGACTGATACAGATTAATCATTCTGAAGAAATTCATCAGAGCAGATATTCTTATAATATTGAACTTTACAGTTATAAAAAGCTTCTTAATATCTGTGAACATCACAACTTTGTGCACAGCAAAACTTATAATGATTTTCTCTAAGAACAGAAAAATCAGTATCAGATTGAAAAGATGAAAAGAAAAAGACTCATAATCTCAACACTGTTGAGAAGAGAGATAATTCTCTGATATGAATAAATAATTATCTTACTACAAATATTTAAAATGAACATAATAATCAGCATTCATGACTGAGCTTCAGATAGTTGTATTATACACAGTCTTTGTATAATAAATCATTCTGAGAGTCAGTAAGAAGAGTGAAAGTGTACACACTGAGAGATGTAGTTTATTAAGTCTACACAACATCTCCTTGAATTAGAAAGAGCTGATAATAAAAGCAGAGATAATAAAATCAGAAGTGGCAGAAGTGAGAGTTGCAGGAACAGAGATAGCAGAAGCGGGAGAATCAGACACAGAAGCAGGTGTAGAAGATTGAGAGAAAGTGACAGAGAAAGAAACAGAGAGAGAAGAGAGAGACATAGAAGACTCAGTCATATATAACATGAATAATTTCTTCATTATTATATTCTTCAAGTTCTCAATCAATGATTCAATATTGAGTTCACTATCATCAGTGAACACAGATCTGTCAACATATGATAATTCTACATGAATAAAAACAAACATATCAGCATCTGTGTTTATACAAAATTGTGTCAGAAAACATGATCAGAAACCCGCTGAGAAGAGAAACAGTTGAGAGTATATAAGAAGATGTGTCATTATTCATGATAATATGTCATTCTGATGATTATTAGAAGATAAACAAGTTCTGACTACATTTCACAATATATTACACTTACTGCTAACAAACTACTCAGTATGAGCACTATGATGACACTTGTTATGAAAATAAGAGGCTATTGTCAGAAATGTGTACAATGTGATAGATAAACAGATGAAAAGAGTTGAATAGAAGAAGAGATAGAAATCTTGAATGAGATAGTAATATTTAATAATAATAATGATAAAGAAGATAGTTGAAGAATGAGAAAAGTTAGTGAATGAGTGATGTAATATAGTGAAAGTTTCTTTGTGAGAGTGTACACAGAATGCTAGCTGAATCAGGAATAGATCACATAATTGTGAAACACTAGTGATGAGCTAATCCGCATGAAGCTAGGGTGTACAACATGATCACATGGGTGTGACTGAATCTAGTGAGGGAGAATGTGATTCAGAAGAACATACAACTGTTAGATAATACTGCAGCTGCTTTCAAACTACTAGCGTACGCGTACAAGTGTAAAGGGGCTATAGTGTATGCTAATTAATTTAGCATACAAGATTACAATATAAGAAGCCGGCGTACGTCTGTAATCATACGCTGGCTTAAGCAATCTTTGAATCACATAACTATACTAAAACAAGAAGTGTAGCAAAACTTCCAGCTCTAGAATATAAGTTTCAGAATGAATCATATACAGCAAACTCTTTTGAGAAAAAATGTCAAGCTTTTATGAGAATTCTCTTTCAGAACTCATCAGATTCAGATTCAGATTCAGAGAAAGAGAATATATTACTTCTCAACTATATTAATGAAAATGACTGAGAATGGTCTGATCTTACATAAGATGAATTAGAGTCAGCTATCTTCTCAAGTTCTGTTAAAACTGCTGCAGGTCCTGATTCAATTAATCACTTAATTATTCAAAATACATATTCCTACTTAAAGAATGAATATTTTGAGCTCTTTTTTAATCTCTTGAAAAATGAATATCATTCTGAATGCTGAAGAGAAGCCACTGGAGTGATTCTTGCAAAACCTAATAGAAAAACTTCAATTTCTAAGTCATATAGAGTAATATCTCTATTGAACTGTCTAGAAAAGGTTTTAGAAAAGATAATAGCTACTCAACTATTTTTTATAAGCTCTATAGATGATTCTCTTTTATTCAGTGAATAAATGAGAGATAGAAAACAGTGTTCTGCAATTGACACTGTTCTCTCAGTTGTTCATAATATTCAAATAGCAAAGCATGAGAGGCTGATCTCAACTGCAGTTTTTATTGATATAAAAGAAGCATTTAATCATATTTCAAAGTCAAAGTTAATTCAGACATTAAAGATATTAAAACTGCCACTTTCTCTAATAAAATGAGTTAACTGTTTTATATCTAAAAGAATTATACAACTCTTCTTTGATGAAATGAAATAAGACAAGACTGAGATAAAAATAGAAGTATCACAGAGGTCTTCAATCTCACTCATTTTATTTACAATATACACTGCATATCTATTCAAAAATAGAAATATGAGAATAGTGCAATCTCTGAGTTATGTGAATGATATTGATCTAGTCTACAGCTCAAAAACTATTAAAGAGAATTTGAAAGTAATTGAAGAAGCTGCAAAGAAAATCTTTGTTAGAGCAGAAATCAATCAAATTCAATTTAATATGAATAAAACTGAGTTAATTCATTTCTTTTCTAGATTCAATGAGAAAGAACTATCTCTAACTCTTTTAAATAGAGAGATTAAACCCAGTGTAAATATCAAATGATTAGAAGTATGATTAAACTCCAAGTTGAATTTTAAATATCACATTCAACAAAGAACTGTCAAGGCAGAAAGACTATTGAATAACATAATCAGACTATTAAATACAGAGAGAGATCTATCCTTTCAGGCTATGAGACAGTTATATATAGCCTGTATTACATCAGTAGCTGATTATAAAGTTCAAGTTTGATGAAATAATCAAGAGAATTTCACTGAACTCTTTCAAAGTCTGTAAAACAGAGCCTTGAGAAGAATTCTGAGAGCATTCAAATCATCTTCTATTAAAACAATGGAAATTGAAGCTTCAATTCCTTCTTCTGCTATTAGATTTGAAAAGGCCTGTATGAACTATGCTCTGAGAGTTGTAAAGATGAGCTCAAATCATATAATCAGAGAAAGAGTCTCTTCTTCATTTTTATCAATTAACTCTGAAAATGAACTGGATTGAAATAGATTTCTTGATTGAAATGAAAATAATTCTTCAAAGAAAATGTCTTCTCAACTGTACAGACTATACTCTCTGATCAAAAATCAATTTTCTTCTTTAAATGTTGAAAAAGTTGATCATGAGAAGTTATCTCTCTGGAGAAAAAAGCTTGAATCTCTTATAGACTTACAAATAAGTGAACTATCAAAAGAGAAAGAATATAAACAGCATTTGAAGAGAATTTCTACAATCAATGTAAAAGACTCTATTCTGATTTATTCAGATGACTCAAAAAATGAGAACTTGAATAGATTAGATGCAGGCATTGCTTTTACTAAAGATAATATTAATTTTATCTTGAATTTCTGAAATCTAGGCTCTGAATGTGAAGTCTTTGATGCTGAACTATTTGCAATAGTGAAAGCTTTCAAACTCATTGAAATAAAATCTTATAAAAGAGGAAATTGTTTGAAAGAGACATGAATATTCTCTGATAGTCAAGCTGCTTTAAAAAGACTTAGAAATAGTCAGATTCATAATAATCAAATGAATCTTGAACTAATCTTAAACTCTGTTTTAAAAATTCAAAAGAGAAGAATATCAAAGCTGAGAATTCATCTACACTGAGTTCCTGCTCATATGAATATTCATGACAATGAATTGGCTGATTCAGCTGCAAAAAAGAGTGCAGAATTAAGCAGATCTATTCAAAAAATTGTGTTCTGATCTTTTATAAAGAGAAAAATAAAAGAATCTTGTTTAGACAAGTGAAATGAAAGCTGGCAGAAACAAAAGAAGAGTATACATTATTCAAGATTTGAAACAAAACCCAAGTGAAAATCTTGTTCAATTAAATGTAAAAAGAAAATATTCTCATCTATAATACAGCTGAAACTAGGACATGGCTATTTCAAATCTTATATATAAAGATTTAATGATAGATTTGACTTAATAGAATGCTCATTCTGCAATACAAATGAGAATTCTGAGCACATTATAATGCACTGTGCATTATACAATAGTCTCAGAGTCAGATTGAAAGAGAAGTATGATCTAAATCAATTAAATATGAGATTCTTATTCTCAACTGAGACAGGAATTAAATACTTAATAGACTTTCTATCAGAAACTCAAGCAGCTACAAGAAAATGACTAAATTCAGAATTATCTGAATATGAAGAGAAGGAAATTAATCAGATATAGTCTGTTAAAACAGCTATACACTCTCTTTTAATAATTTGTTTTGTTATAGTCTCTCTTTACTTTATCTTTTTCTGTATCTTTTTCTTTCAATTTCTTTCTATCTATCTATTTAATGTGTCTATCTTTGAGACTGTGTTCTTTCTCTCTTTTCTTTTGTCATGATATTGTCAAATGATTTCAAAGTATCAAAAGATGTTAAAACACTGCAATTTGTAAACAGTTTTTATATTCTGAGCTGGAATTTTCTGATTTTGCATATCTGAAATTGATGAATGTACAATAGTTAACTTTACAGACATAGAAAAAACCCTGAGAACTAAAGTTCTCAGGTAGATGTCATAGTCTCTGACTGCATACATCTATAATTGAAGAATAATAATAATAATAATAATAATAATAATAATAATAATAATATCTTTAATTAATAAATATTTAACTTACATTTCATATATCATTGTTCTTGCTCAGAGAATTGATCAAAGTCAATGATTCTCTATACTCAGTAAAAAACCAGAAAGAACTTTTCAGCAGTAAATGAATTACAGAAGTATTTAAAGATAATTGATTCTTTATAGCAGTTATATAATCTAATTACTGCTGAACTTTCTCTACTTTTTATCTTTTTCTATTGAATATAATTCTATATTAATAAATGATTAGCTAAGTTGATCAAAAAAATTTTAATATCTCACTGAAAAGTTTCAAATTCTTCTAAGATATTTCACTGAAAAGTTGATATATTTGTTAAAATCTAATACTACTTGTCTTCATTTCTTTGAGAGTTCAGAACTTTCATATTTTAATCATATTCAGCATCATTGTTCTGCTGAATGAAAAGATATATAATATTTTATTCTTTATTTTTATCACACTTGTAACTATTCAATTCAAATTATCTTTATTAAAAGAAAGAAAATATATTCATTTTATCTTCAGATACAGACACTGCTCTGTCAGCTGAATTTCCTTCTCATATATTTCTACATTCAGATGCTGGGTTCAGTGACACCTTTTTAATGAACTGCTTAATATCAGTAATGAGTTTGACTTCTTCTTATCTGACTGATATTTATTATTACTGTCATTATGTTTGTTCTATATTCAGATATATTAATATCAGATTTCTTTTGAAATCAGTAATTTGTCTCATTAAATCTATCAGATGAAAGAGTTCAGAGAGATCTAGTAGAGCAGAATTTATAACAATATTCATTTTCAGAATCTTGATAGAACTCTGGTAAATTTGTGATATGAATAGAAATATAGTGATTTGATTCTTAATATTAAATTAATGTAGATTGTCACTGATTACAACTCTTATTAATATATTCCTTTTCAGTAATTCAATTTCATATATATTTCTTTTCAGTAATTCAATCTCATCTCTTTATTTTATCAAGACTACTCATTCACTTCATTTATATCTTTTCAACTATGCAACTTTTTTCTATAAATCATATCAGAAAGTAAAATATTACATCTATTTAATTGAAATCTGAAACACTATCTGCTATCTGTCTCTAGATAAGAATCTGAGAATAATCAATACTCTTCTTTTCTGAAAACTGCAAATGAAGATTTCATTGACAGTGATTCAGATATTGATACTCTCAGTGAAGAAGCATTGCTATTCTCAGTAAGTTTATCACTTTTGATATCTCTATTATTATAAAAACTAACATTCTCTAAAGACAGAGTCATATAATGAGAATGCTGCTGATAATATTAAGCATATTAAGTGACTTTTGAAAGCAGCTGCTGAGAAGAATATTTCTGAAAATGATAATCAAGAGAATTTTGATAAGTCAGTTGCTGATGATATTAAAATGCCAGCTGCTGATACAATTGCTGTTACTATTACTGATCAATTTATTAATTCTGATTCAGTAATTGATATATCTTATAAATGCAGTAACTTTGAAATAAATTCATTTATTCTGACAATGAGACTCTGAGCTGAAGAGTCAGATATTTTCTGAAAAAACTACAAATCACTACTGCAAATTCTGCATTTATTGAAGAATATATCACTGATAAGTCTACTCTCTGAAGATCTATCAACTCTGAAAAAGCAATGCAGAGCACAATTTCTGATTTTATCAGTTAAGAAAACCTCAATTTCAATAGTATTATCAATACAAATGCCAACTCTGAGTTCTGCTTAGAAAAATCTCACTGAATTCTTTATAAGATTATTATACTTTCAAAATCTGATTCTTTTAATATCTGCTCTTCTCAAATCCTCAACTTTTCAGTGACAAATGTATATAGAAATAGCAGAAATTGTCAATAATCTCACAGAGTTATGACAATCTCACAGTTGAAGAAGCTCTGTTAAATATTATTTTAGCAAATTCATCTGATATTCATTAATAAATAAACCTATTTTTTCTTCTGATTTTATTCAGTATCAGTGTGGGAAACTTGAATGCTACTATAAATCAGAGTTAAATGATATATCTCATATTGAAAGAGTGCATTTTATCAGATATAATCACTAACATTCAGGTATGAGATCTTATATAATAATTTGTAAGAAATCCCGCTCCTCGCGGATTCTTTACCTCTATTCCTATCTCTTGTGTAATTAATAGAGCTAGCGGCCCTTGGCTACACACAACTATATAGACTGAAGTTCGTGAATACTATTCATAACTCAGCTTGAATACTATTATACATTTAATCTCTACATTTTATCTTTCTACTGTGAACACTTCTAGTAGTTAACAGTACATATCATATCAAGCTGCAAACATCTGAATAATCATCTGTGAGTACTTATTCTTACATTTTAAGCTCAGTCAGTCAGCAACTGCCTGTTATGACTGAAAGAACTAGAAACTTACATACTTCAACCCCTGCAAACTCTACTGCAGACACTCAGAAGCAGTCACTCAAATCATGAATAATCTCTGTGAAAGAAGTCTCAGAGAACTTACTAATCACTCACAGAACATCATTCTCTGCATCTGTGATAGAGAAATTCTCTGAACTCACAAATGAATCAATCTTAGTAAAGAACATTCTTGAGCATCTTCTACAGAATCAAGCTATTTTTCTACAAGAAATGCTTACTATCTGCAAACACTCTTAAACTGAGTCTCTAGATATGATCTTCAGAGACACCTGTGAACTGAAAAGAAACTTTCTCAAGTCATGATCACTTAAGGTCATCTATCAAATCACAATCTATAAAAGCTTTTACAAGTTTGTATTTAAAATTGACTTACAAGCCCGGCTGTGTGACATGAAAGATGAAGAAGCTGTCATCTATACAATGACAGACCTCTATTACACTGAAGTCAAGAACTGACTGAATTATCTAGAAAATGATCATGAGAGATTCTGATAATCTGTTTTTAAAACCTATCTAGAGAACAAGTTGAGAGACTCTGTGAGCTGAACAGAGAATATCTGAGTCATGATTATTAATATTAGAAAAAGAGATGAGAAATCTGATAAAGACTACTTGCAGCACTTCATAGAATTATGATATGAATTGAGATCTGTGAAAACAGAGCTCTGAAACAAGACCTGAATAATGATATTTATGAAGAGACTGAATAAAGATATACAGAACAAGCTCATTGAGTAAGACTCTAAGTTCTTGACTCTGAAGAAACTGATGACTCTCATTCATTGCTTACAGATCACTGTGAGAGTTACAGACTTACAGAGAGCAGATTATCAACTGATTCTGTGAGAGTCAGAACAACAGAGAACAGATTTGTTAGAAAAAGATGATAAGATACAGAGAGATTCATGTCTGACTGCTGAGTAGAGAGAGAGAGCTTCATAAGCTTCTGTAAATAGAGTGTATAACAAAGAGATTAAGAAAAAGAAACTCTACTTTATCTGTTCTAAATCAAAACATCTTCACACAAACTGTCTGAATAAATTAAAATAGAAATTTGAGAAGTTGTGAACAGAGTCAGTAACAGTCTTCTTAAGAGTCTTGAAGCTGACATCTGAATCTGTTACTCTCTCAATGAAAATGCTTGCTTGTGAAGAGAGACTATGTCACAGTACTGCTGCTTCATAAGTATAAAAAGCATTGATGAACTCAGAATCTCAGGTCACTGTGATATCTCTAAAGCTCACAGAGCAAATGAGCTGAAAGATGAAAACTGAGAATCTGCTCTTGTAATAAGCAGAGTGTGAGAACTCAGATCTGAGAGCTGAGAGACTTATAAGAGTCATCTTTAAATTACAAGATCTCTCTGAAATCTGAAGAAGATTTGCAGAAACTGTGATTATTGTGAATATTACAGATGATATGTATTTAAGACTTATATAACTTCAAAGACACAATCTGCACATAGCTGTCTGTGAGTCAGGTTTATACTTTCAATCAGTGTTGACAGACTTACTTATGAAGATAGAAGCAGTTAATACTGCAGAGTTAATTAGAGAAGATAAGCTTATCTATATAATGACTTTGCAAGTGTCTGAGAATCTCACAGTCATGAAAACTAAGCTTCAGATATCAGAGAAATACTGAGATCTCACAGAGATGTTCAGCTCAGTTAAGACAGCTGAGCTTTCTTCTCACTATGAGAAGAATCTGATAATAGATTTGATAGAAGAGTAGAAACTCTTCTGAGAATCAATCTATAAACTCTCTCATTATGAGACAGAGATCTTACAGATCTATATAAAGAAGAATCTGAAGAATGACTTCATTTAATCTTCACAGGTCTCTGCAAGAGCCTCTGTAATATTTATAAAAAAGAAGAATGAAGATCTCAGATTGTGTATAGACTATCATAATCTGAACTTCAAGATAATAAAGAGCTACTATTTTCTGTCTCTGATTGAGAATGTGATCAACTGTCTCACAGAAGCTGTTATATTCATATAACTGAATGTGATTAATATATATACACAGCTGTGAATACAGTCTGAGAATGAATAAAAGACTGTCTTTAGAACTGCACTGAGATTGTTTGAATATCTAGTGATATCTTTTGATCTGACTAATACTCTCATAGTATTTCAGTCTTTTATTAATAAAACACTTTATATATATCTGAATGTCTTCATGATAATATATCTGAATGATGTAATGATGTACTTCATGAAGAAGAAAGAACACACTGAGCATGTATGAAGTGTGTTGAAGGTCTTAGATAAGATAGAACTATATATTAAGCTTACAAAGTACAACTTCAGTGTCTACTGAATTAATTTCCTAGAATATGTAATCACTGCAGATGATATTCAGATGAAATCTTCACAGATTAAGACTATTCTATCATAGCTGAAGTTAACTAGTATTCATGAGATTCAGATCTTTCTGAGCTTTGTGAATTTCTATAGATGATTTATCTTTATATTCATAAGAATCTCCTTGACTCTTACAGACATGCTGAAGAATGAAAATAAGAAGAAGTCATCTCATAAATAGAGAATGAAAAGATTGTTAAGAAGAAAGAACTGCAAGAACTTTCTTACTTCAGAAGCTTACAGAGTCTTTATAAGATTGAAATAAATATTCACAGATATAGTGATACTGTTTCACTTTGATCTCTTGCTTTTAATCAGATTAGAGATAGATGTCTTCTTCTTTACAATTTCAGAAATAGTCTTATAACTACAGTCAAATGAGAACTGAGTTTCAGTAGCCTTTTTCTTATAGAAGATATAATCTGCAGAGATCAACTATAACATTTATAATCAGAAGCTTCTTATAATAGTAGAATTCTTTCATCACTGATATCACTACTTCAAGAGTCTTATAACAGTGATTACTATTAGAACTGATTATAACAGCTTATAACAGTTTGCTTCAATTAAGAAACTCTCACAGTAACAGATTCACTGAGCTCAGAGACTGAGTGAGTTCTAGTTCAAGATAGAACATATCAAGAGAACTAAGAACTCAGCAGATGAACTCTCTCACAGATCAGACTATATTAAGAAGATTAGAGTGACAGACACAGAGAGACTAGAGAAGACAGAAAAGCTTTACAGAATGCTCAGACTGAGTGTTGTAAAGAGATTGACTGAAGAGTCTCTTAATTCTCTATAAGAGAAGAAAGAGAAGAGAGAGAAAAAGCCTGTACAACTACTCTCTACAACACTGAGAGTCAACACTCTGAGAATCTCTGTGAGAATTCTTGAAGAGAGTATCTATAATCTGAAGAATTTACAGGCTTTAAGAAGCACTGTGAAAGATCTGATGTAAGAGAAAACAGAGTATAAGTCTTTATAAGATCTTCTATTCAGATTGTCTGAACTGCAACTGAAGAATAAATATATTTAGTATATTTGAAAACTACTCATGATAGAAATCAATTCTGCAGAAACAAAGAATTGAAGAGACTTAAATAATCTCTTGTAAAGAGAGAGTCAGATTTATGTATCTGTGAATGAGTTTCTATACATAGAACTTATTAAAAGGCATTATAACTCTTCTCTAATGAGTTATTTTACAGACACTAGAACTTATGAGTTACTTACAAGAAAATACTTCTAACTGAAGATGCAAGAACTTGTGAAGAAGATAGTGAATTCTTATACTGTTTATCAGGATTTATGAGTAGTGTAGTTCAGATTATATAAAGAACTTACTTCTCTACTCATCTCACAGAAACCTTGAAAACAGCTAGAAATGAATACTCTTGTAAGTCTCTCTGAAAGTAAGAACATATATAATGCCTGCTTTGACAGTGTGCTGATGATAGTGAATTACTTTATTAAGATGACACACTTTATACTCATCTGTAAGAACTTGAAGTCAAAGAATTTAGCTCACATCTTCATCTGCAATGTGATTCAGTTATATAAGTTATCTATGAACATTGTCTCAGACAGAGAATCAATCTTCACAGAAGAGTTCTGATCTGATCTGATAACTATATTGAAGATCTTATAAGATCTAAGCATGACTTTTCATCAACAGACAGATGATCAGATAGAATATCTAATAAGTATATTAAAACAGTATCTGCAGTGCTTTGTCAATTACAATCAGAATGACTGAGTGTATTAATTATTACTCACAGAGTTTATGTACAACAACTCAAAGCATGTCAGCACAGATAAAATCTTCTTTAAGATGCTCACTGAGACTCATCTGTGAATGATCTTGATGAACCTGCAAGAGTACACTATAGAGTGTAATGATACCTGTGAACAGACTGAGAGAATTCAGAATATCTGAGAGAAAGCCTGTGAATTCTTGAGAAAGACTTAAGAGTATCAGAAGAGATACTATGACTTCAAGTATATTATAAAGAGTTTCAAGAAAGATGATAGAGTCTGACTGAGTCTAGAAAATATCATTATATAGAGATCTAGTAAGAAGCTGAATCTCTTGCAGATAGAGTCTTATAAGATTATAAAGAAAGTTAGCTCACAGTTCTACAGATTGAAACTATTATCTGAGTTACAGATATATAATATTTTTCATGTCTCTTTACTCTGTGAATATAAGAAATTTCTAGAAGAGAATTCTGTGACTTATCACTCTATTCACAAAGTACTAGAGAGTGAAAGAGAATATCAGGTCAAAGAAATTATTGACTCAGAGAAGCAAGATCATGAGCTCTGATTCAAGATTCAGTGATAAGAGTATTCTGATAAGATAAATAAGTTCACTTAAGAATCATTCAGACAGATAAGATATCTGCAGAAGCTAAGACATGACTTCTATACTGTGAATTCTGATAAGTCAGAATAGCACAGTCTTCACTAAGAATCTAGTTATAACAAAGATATTAACACTGTTATTTATAAACTCTAGTCTATAAGATGATGAGTTTCTACTGAGATGAACAGTCTGCAGCATATACAAGAAAAGAAGAAATTATATTCTTATTAAGTTAAAAAATAAGAAAATAAACAGAGCTGTGAACACAATTTAGAGATTAATAAAGAAAAAATAAAGAAAACTTAAATTCACATTCTCAACACTTATGATACTCAATTTCTTCACAACTATCAATTTCTCTCTTCAAAGAAGCAGAGAGTATTATACTCATAGTACAGACAATTGTTGCATTTGATATGAAGACTGTCAGAAATGCACAGACTTCAGAGAAGCTGAACATCAGAACATACACAGTTGTAACAGAGTCTTAAAGACTGATTATCTGCATATATGATCAGATATCTCTTATAAAGCTGTGTCTACTCTTTCAGTTGTGCTGAAGTATTCAGCCTGGAAATAATTAAGATGTGAAGAGAGAGCTCATCTGTTCAGATCAACTTCTATCATGAATTCATAGTATTTGCATTACCTTGATTATCTGAATTTTACAGATACTTGAGAACTCATCTCTCATTAACAATGAGATTGCAGAAATGCACTGCAGTGTGAGAATCATTGATAGAGAATCTAGACATATTCACATATGCCTGGTCAGAGATTGTATGAACAGAGAGAGAGTGATTGTAGGTCTGCAGAGCTGCAGAAGACACTGACAACACTGAGAGCTTTACAAGAACTGTTAGCTAGAATCTGTAAGAAATTACTTATGAGAAGACTTACAGCAAAGAGAGAGACTGCACTGCTTGAAGTCAGGAACTGATCTGAGAGAGACAGAGAATTGATCACTGATCTGAAGATTGAGTGCAGTGACAGAGCTGAGAGAGATGAAGATGCAGTCATGAGCAGCAACACCCCTGCTTCATCAGCTGGTAAAAAGTGATCAGAGAAGTTATGAAAATGCTTATAAGAAGCTCAGCAGCAATCAGACATTGTTTATAAAGAGATTGAAATTAAAAAAATTTTTATTCTTGAGAAGTTCTTGAATTAATATATGAATATTGTTAGAAATACTCTCTCTCTGTCATTTGAATGAAAACACTTTGTGAATGAATAAGAATACTCACAGTTTATGAGAATGAGAGCTGTTATAGAAAAAGAGAAAAGAAGATGAGATTTCACAGACAGATCTGAGATATTTATACTACTTTAGAGAGATTTACTTACACTATGAGTAATTTCACAGAATAGTCAGATCACTCTAGTAAATAAGAGTGATTATGAATCACAGATCTGAATCTTTCTATGTGACTATAAAGAGTGATTGCAGACTGTGAATATCTTAATTTCACAATTCTACAGAGTTGATAAAAGAATGAAAAATTTCTCACAATTCTACAGTGTCAAAGAACAATGATTTATAAGAATGAGTGAAAGATTAACTTATAAATATTTCTCTTTGATAAGAGTGATCTCACAGAGAGTGATTCATCTGTGAGATGAATCTGTGTGATGATTATACAAGAATCTCATGAAAATGATTAAGAGTCAACTGAAACTCTTCTATATGAAAGATGTGAGATGAATCTATATAATAGTCAGAGAAGAATCTGTAGACTATAAAGAATCTCACAGAATAAGAAACTGAGTGACAGACTCTTTTCTCTTCACAGTAACAAGGGATTTTTCCTCACTGAGGTTTTTTATAGATGTAAAGAGTTTTTAGTGAGTATCACTACAGTGCTGAGCTGACTATGAAGTCACTCAGTGAAAGGCTTCACAGATGAAGTCTTAGAGAGAGAGAAGTATGTAAGAAATCTCACTTCTTACAGATTCTTTATCTCTATTTCTATCTCTTATATAATCAATAGAGCTAGCGGCTCTTGACTACACACAACTATATAAACTGAAGTTCACAAATACTATTTATAACTCAGCTTGAATACTATTATACATTTAATCTCTATATTTTATCTTTCTACTGTGAACACTTCTAGTAGTTAACAGTACATATCATGCCAAGCTGCAAACACTCGAATAATCGCCTGCGAGTACTTATTCTTACATAATTCTGAAAGTTCAAGAAGCTGTTCACTATACTCTGCAGACTGTACAAAGATTACTATTCTTGAATTCATTATTTAGTCTCTTTGAAATAATTGCAATGAAGAATGAGATAAAATATATCTTAATTATTCAAGTTCTTGATTAACTTAATATTTATATAAATATAATATTTGAATTGAGTTCTGATCTGTCAGTATATGAGAGTCAAGATCAGTATTTTCTTCACTGAGTCATGAGAACTAAAACTGAGATGATTGAGATATGACTATATTATAAATCTTCACTAATTTAAGCTGAGTTGAAAATTGCAGTATATGAATAAGATCTTTTGAAAAGTATATTTTACTCTGATATACAAGTTATTTCTCTGTCATATTAATTATTTATTAATGAATTTAACTTATATCAGAATATATACTGAAGCTTGATAAGTTTTTATTTGATTTCTACACTGAGCACTGTTAAGTGCTCAAAGTAAAATAATATTTTTATTCTAATTTTTGATTCTTATAATATTAATTTTTCTGATATAGTTACTGCATTATCATATGACTTATCTACATTGAATTGTGAGAGAGTTATAATAAATATTAATAAAAAAAAGATAAGAGTAGTTACATCTTATATTGTATTTCTTGAAGATATGCTGCAGTAAAATAGTAATACAGAGATTAAAGAATTAATAGTAAGAAGATTATACTGAAGCTGCTTTATTAATGATAAGAATTAACTGAATCTGAACTATAATCTATGTAATAACAGCTGATTTCACTATTATATACAATATCTTCAGACTAAACTAAATAATCTGCTGAATTTCACATACAGAGATTAAATATATCAAGAGTAAGAAATAATATCACAGACTGTATTTCTTTTTCAGATATATTCAAGTTTGAATTTAATTTCTTTTTTCTCATCTGATTCATATCATAGTAAGTTTACTGATATATCAGAGATTTCATACTTATTACTAATCAGTACTGTCTTATCACTGTATAATTAACTAGAATATTTTCAAATATTATAGATATTTTCTTTTTCTTATAATTGAAATTATCTGCAGTTACTGATCACTCATCTCAAGAAGTATCAGCTTCAAGAACATGCTTGAGCTTCAATTATTATATCTCTTATCTTGTGATGTGAGCTTAAGAAGAAATGACTTAGTTCAGTGATTAAGCAGATTATTTCTGCAGTATTTTCAGCATCAAATCAATTATCTATTAATCTTATTATTCAGATATATACAGTCATTGTAAGAAGTAATAGTCTATTAATGTCTCAATTTCTGAGAGAAAATAATTCTGAAGTAACTTATTAAATCATACTTACAGTCTGCTGATAGCTATAATTTCTTATTAAAGCTGTGATAAGAGTAGTAGTGATATTTAAATCATTCTGAGCTAATTCAATTATTAGTTATCAGTTATTCTCTGCTTTAACAATGAGCACAGTTACTATACATATCAGTGATTATATTAAAAAAGCAAAGCTTATATAATATATAAAGAATCAGCTGAATATGTATATTAATTTACACTATATTAAGCTGATTAAAGAATACACTGTATCTAACAACTGCAATATTTTGACAGAGAAGAACAAGTATTAAGACTATAAGAATCTAGTGCAGTAAATAAATTATTAAGATATAAAGAAAACACTACTCTTATAGAAGAGCTTTTATTATATCTTATAACTAATATTAAGAGATTCTTTTAACAGATCTGACTTATATCTGATACAGAAGATTCAACAGCTATATACAGTTTATTCAGCACTGTTTAATAATCTGCTGAGAATGAATGAAGAATCAGATAATAATGATAATTCACTGAACTACTCTATTAAGTTAGAGTCAATAAAAAATCATATTACTCTGAAGATTTTTAATCATCTATTATTAAACAAGATATTAGAGAAAGTTAATATATAATTTATAAATCTCTCAAAGCTTAAACTTCTTCATCTCTTTCTTAATAAGCTGTGAGAATTCTATAATACTGATTGAAATAAGCTCTCAGTTTTGAAACTAGATCACTATTCAATTCTTTTCTATAATAAGTTAATATTCTCAGTTCAGTATATCTATCAATTAATCAGTTATTAACTTATTACTAACTTATAAATCAGGGATTGTATTCACTGAATCTCTCTTATGAAAGAGAATATTATTCAATATTAAGAGACAGAGCTTAGTCAGATTATAACTATATTTATTTATAAAATAAGAGAAGTTAAGTGAATTTTCTTTATACTTATTTCTCTATATTATGTCATGTATAATCATCTACTGAATCTGCTAATTTTATAAGAGAATTCTGATAATTACACTATTATTGAACTGCTGGTAGTTTGAAAGACAGCATTGTATAACATTTCAATACAGAATAGTGATAAAAATAATGATTATTTAATATATAAGTCTCAGATAATAAGATATTTGTATTACAATTAAGATATTTTATTTCTTTAGATAGAATAGATAGTTGATGAATAGCAGTTATTGTACTGAGTAATAGATAACTAACTAGCTTAATAGTATTGATTTTACTGACAGAACAGTATACAGTGTCTTGTAGTATCTTAGTAGTATTCTGATAATGATATCTGTCAATTACACAGTTACTGAGTAGTGTTATAATGATGTTAAAAAGTTCTGTATCATCTCAATACTATCTTGACATTTAATATTCAGTAATGTGTCACTGAATATAATGGTGGAACATGTGTTACAATCAGCGACACGTGACACAGGTGGAATGGTAGATCCACGGTGTAATCACTGTAAATTAACCCTACGTTCTTCCGGTATGGCTCTAACATGCTGCCTCATGACTTCTTCAAATGTCAACATCAATGTTCTTTAAGAACCTTTCATATATAGTGTCCCTGTTACTTGAATGCATTCAGATGTGAATAATCATATATATAAAAGAGACTTAGCATTTAGAACCAAGCAGTTGAATATATAAAAGTCTTTCAAATTTCTCCTTTATTATTGCCTCCAATGAGACCTTTTTTTATTCAGCTATAACTGCATCAGAAAAGAAACTGAAGTTGAGGCAAGAATACTTATTTCTCTTCTCTTAAGAGTGCAGAGAGTGACACTGCCTCAGAGGAGAATTTTCAAACTACACTAGATAATAAAGAGATATAAACAAGGGACACACAATCAATGCTTGAGTGAATGATTAAAATACACAAACTCATGCAAGTAGACTGATGAGGGAATAACCAAGGAATAAAATGAATGACTGAGCACTAAGCCCCCTGACCCCTAGCATCCAGATATCCACTCGGCGATATATCAAAGTTCTCCATGTAGGCCTGCCGCAAGAATCCCAGCCCCTCAAGCCATATTCAAGCATCAGCACCCCACCCATCAAGTGCACACAGATGATTTGCCATGACGCCTCAGGGATGAACAATCGCTACACTATTTCAGTTTCATAAGACCAAAGGCGTGATCATTGATTCTCCAAAATGCGGCCAGGTAGCCGTCCGCATCGCCGGGTGAGATAGCATCCTTCTCGCAAGTAATCTTTCTCCAACCAGCGTCCAAATTATATTTTTCGAACCTAGCTACCTCCACGCCGACCTAGATAGCAAGGCCTAGGGGCACCACCCATGTTACCTTACCGGTGTGGAGGACAGGGATTCCAGTTTTGTAGGAAGACTCGGCCCAGGGGTAGTTCGGGCGGAATGCGGGCCCCATATGCAAATTCGTAAGGTGATGATGGCCTCGTTCTGGTCAGTTAGGAAGTCGCTGCAGAATATAACGCTGTCTCCTGCTTGTTTGTTTGAGTCCATACCTTTTCATTACCCGAGGAGGGAGAGGAGAACACTATCGCCATTGTCTGGCGTCGGTACCTTACAGCTGACTCCGTCACAGGTGACAACTCGTTTAAACGCCATCGTTGATCTCAAAGTGTTTGTGCAGAAGGCGGATGTCATCATGGCTGTGTAAACCGCTGGCAACGAGAAGATTGGCGAGTTCATCAAGGGCTACTGCGGTTGTCCTTGAGTTGCTCAGTCGTAACATCTTCTACCCCCCGCAAGGCATTATATCGTACAGCGTGGCGAGACATCCCCCGTATTTCTTGCTTGGTTTAGTGAAAGGAGAAGAAATAGTAAGATCGTTTAAAACCAGATCTAGAAACATTCAATGTGGAGCTTGAGAAGTGTATGATTCAGCGAGAGGGGAGAAAGAAGCCCTTCTTATATGCCTCAAGCTATAAGGTGTAATTCCAGCTTTTCCCCTAAAGCTTACAATTCCGCCATCCGTCGCCAGCATTGAGCTGGTGGGGGGAGAGACCAGACTAAGGCTCTGCGAAAGCACCACGATAGGATTCAAGTTCCTAGATGCTTCTCTGATCCTCAGAAATGTCGACCTATATCGACCATGCAAGTTAACGAAATTGGAATATGGGGAGAGCAAATCCTCCCCAGTGAGATAGTGATGCATGCTGCATCTAATGCAATGGGCCAAGGTATATTGGCAAGGCTCCACGACGAGAATCAAAGTAATTGTATAGTTAGTTGTGCCATTGTTGATTGAACACACCCGCATAGACTGTATGGCAACTGATCACCATGATCAGTGATGGAGGTTAAGGCTGGGGTGGGGGAGAGCCTGAACAGCGCCGGGTTAGGTTATGTAAGCATGTATATTTATTGTAGGATAGTTGAAGGTTGTATTGATAGATCTATCTACAGGAACATAATATAGTGGTGGGTCACGTGATCTAGTGGGATCGCTAACCGCAACAGCCGTAAGGGCCAACACCCCCCCTCGAGATAACAAGAATCACATACAAAAAAAACACCCAAATCACCAAGATAGTCTGTCAAAATCAAATACAAATGTAAAATTAAACATTTCCAACTTTTATACCTGTAAGATCTAGTAAAATCATGAATTATATAAATATCATATTATCTAGAGATTTAATAAGTTCATTCACTGCTATCTGAGTGATGAGAATATACTCTAAATTAATAACTCTCTGATTCAACTGTTAACATGAAAAATGAAAACATGTGTTAATATACTTACTTCAGACTGTAATAACTGTTATCTTTATAAGATCTATAATACTTTTATTATCAGTGAGAATCTGTATCAGAGATGTAGTAATAAAGTCAAGCTCAATTATAAGATTCTGAATTTATATTATCTCACAGACTGTCTCACTAAGAGTCATATATTCAGTCTTATTAAAACTTAGAGATATACAAGATTACTTCACTGAATATCATGAAATCAGATTATCTGTAAGCTTAAAAATATAGTCAGATATTGATTTTCTATTATTATTCAAGAAGTCAGCTCAATCAGAATTCAAGTAGTTAAAGAGTAGATAGAAATTATCAGAAAAATCAGAGATAATAGAGAGATTAGTAGAAACAGTAGAAGTAGAAGAAATAAAAGAAACAGATTTCTTATACAGACTGTATCTATAGAAAATACTCAGATTCATAATCTCTTTTAAATAATATATAATATATAATAGAGTCTTTTAATATTAAGATATTGAATTAACATTCTGTTAAGTAAGTAGTGAGATAGTATAAGTAATATCAGAATGTGTTTTAACTGTAAGATATTGTAAGTAACTTACATTATATTAATATTACTGAATTATGAAATCAGTCTCTTTCTCAGATATAGAGAAATTATTAATATAGAATTTATTCTTTATCAGTATTCTAATAATAACTATATTATCAAGATAGAAATCTTTAATAAGATATTTAATATATTAATAATATATTAAATCAATTCTCTTATTTAAATAATTGATCTTTATACTTAAATACTTAGTTAACTGATGTAGATTCTTGACTTTTAATTTCTCACTAAGTATACTCACTAGTTAATCAGCATTCTCAGAAGCTTTAAATATAATATTAAGATTATTAATATAGATTATTATATAGAGATAATATCTGAATGTATAATATCAGAGTATCAGATTATAAGTGTTAACTATAAATTCAAAATTACTTAATAGAGCTGTTAAGTAATTATATCAGATCTTCACTACAGAGTTCAGACTGTATAGACTATTCTTAACTATGTAAATAAGTGTTTTCAGTAAATCTGTCTTAAATTCAGTGAATTATCTTATATAGATCTTCTTAGTGAGATATTTATGAAGATATATTATCACTATATTCACTTAATAGAGTATTCAACTGTGTAGTACTGCTATTATAAAAAGAATATAATTAACAGTATCAGTGATAACAGAAGCATAGATCTCTTCTCTAGAATTCTTCTTAAACTAGTTATTATAAATTATTCAATATGATTTTCTAAGAATATTATCAGAATCAGTATTTGAATTCACAGATCTATCTTTCTTAAGAAATACTTAATAGTCTGAAGTAATCAGTTTATCTCTTAAGATATCAGATCTAGAGATTAAACTTTATATATTATATCTCTTCAGATTAGTAATCTTACATTGTATAAACTTCTTTCAATAATCTTCTATTCTCTCTGACTGAGATGTAACATTCTTATAGAACTTCAGAAGATTGTCTGTAATAAAACTTAAAGTATAAGTAGTCAGTAATTTCACAGATTATAATTATGTAAAATTCAGATTATTAATATTGAAAGCATCTTTATTATCAATCAGATAAATATCAGACTTCAGTTTAATAATATAATTAATAAGTTTTATAGATATAACAATCAGTTTTTCAGTGATCAGAAATCTCACATTACTACTGATAATAATCTTATCAGATTTAAGATATTATAGATGATATATCAATGTGTCACTGAATTCAATAATATAATAGAAATCAGTATATGAAAAAAGCTTATTTATAAGCTGCTGAGATTCATGTAAGTGAATAAAAATCTCTGCACTTAATCAGTGAAAATATCTCACATTCAGCAGAGTATTTATAAGTGCATATTAAGAAATCTTATATGAACTTGAAATTACAGAGATCTCTGCAGTAGAGAATCAAAATTTCAAGTTGTAAAGAACTGTAAATGTAAGAGTATTATTAATTATTACAATCACTGTCTCTAGAATATTTACTCAGAACTTCTTAGAAAGATTATCTTTTAAAAGAGCAGCTCTAACTTATCTTATAATAGTATAGATCTCATATTTAAAAACATCATTCAGATGTGATGAATGTGATACTATTAATTCTCATTTGATATCATATAAATTCATAATTATATGTATATATGTGAATCAGAAAACATCATCAATATCAGTCTGTAGAAAAGTAGAAACTGTATATTTAAGATTACTTATAAATCTGAGTCATAACTCAAAGTATTGAACAGTCTCATTCTTGAACTTTAAAAAATATACTCAATAGTAGCAGATCACATCACAGATAATAAGTATTCAGTATTTAATTCTCTGACAGAACTCTAAGAGATAATTAAAGAGATCTTTTAATATACATTCATTATCTACAAGATTAATATAAATCTTCTCAATAAGTTGAATAGATCTAGACATCAGTGTTTTCAAATAATCTTATATTATACCTGTTTTGATACATTTCTTATAAAAGAACTTAGTCTTAGAATCTTTAATTATAACTTCAGTATAAGAATTCTTGATCATAGTAATTATAGCATCAGCATGAATATAACTGAGATTACAGTGTCAGTTTAAAAGAGTCTTTGATATTCTTGTATTCTTGAGACCTGTATTCAGAACTGTAGAATCAATGTTATTAACAGTAGTAATAGCAGTCACAGAAAGATCAACTTTTCAATTAAAATTATACTCATATAACATTGTAATATACTTAACTGTCTTGTTCAGATAATTAAGATTCTTATTGAACTCTCACTTATTAATTTTATATATGTTATTCTGAGTGATCTGAACTGTATGAAAAATAACACTGTTCAGAGCTCTATAAATGAAAAATAAGAAAATAGTGAAAGATAATATAAATTGAAATCTCTGATCTTTAAGCTTTGTAAATGAGAGCAGATTAACTGTAATATTAGAAATATAGTGAACATTCTGTAAGTTAATATCATCATTCTCAATCTTCAAGATAACAGTCTTAATCTTCTTAATAAACTTAGTTCTCTCAGTTGCAGAATCAACAGAGATATTATTATTAAAAGATTTAATATTTGAAAAAGAATAAAGCTCACTCATTATATTCAAACTTACACATGTGTTCAAACATCAAGATCTAGAGAATGATCTTTCAGTGACTGTGAAAGAGAAATAGAACTCAATCTTTATAATTACTGTATTAGCTGCTGATTGAAAACTTATTAAGTCATTCTTCTTTTCTTTCTTCTTATCATTCTTCTTTTTCTTTTTATCAGAGTGTAAGATGAAATATCTGTTAATAGTATGTTTATATCTTCTATAGTGAGTGTACTTTTATACAGATATACTTTTATTCTTATCTTTATTCTTATCTTTATTCTTATCTTTATTCTTTTTCACAGTCACAGAATCAGTCTGAGACTGCTTTTTTCACTCAGTAATAATCTTCTTAAATATATAATTAATCAGTTACTTCATTAAATTATTAATATTAATATTAATAATGAGTCTCTGATCAGTGAAGAAAAACTTATTTAAACATATCTTAATAAATAGTCTTTGATAATCTTGTAGATTGTTGAGAAAAAGATTATAATATACATTCTCAGTACTCTGACAGAGCTTCTTATAATAGATAATAAGATAGTAGAAACATCTCTGAAAAGTAAGATAATTATTCTTCTTAACTTATAATTTTATCAATTTCTTGAAAACATTAACTCATTCTTCTATCAGTGATATTATATATTCAATATTAATCTTATCTTACAGAGTCATAGTATTATCAGCTTTCAAGATTTTAATAGTAATTTAAACATTTTTAACAAGACTTGATAGTATACATCTATATAGAGACTTGAAATGAATTCTTCACTTCTCAGAGTTAATATAATATGTAAAAGAGAATTCTTATTAAATTCTTAATAGAATATCAGTTTCATTAATAACTTCTGTATCAGTTAATATATTAATATATCAGACTTTATAATTAGAGTTATTAAATATAGTCACTGATTTAATATCTAGTATATATTTAACTTTCTTCTAATATTCTCATAACTTATTTCTTATAGTGTCTCTTTGTATAGAAACAGATATAGTGAGATGTTAAGTAATTTCAGCTACAGTTATTTAATTCTGTAGTATTATCTATATAAGATTTATAAGATTGCCTGCAATGCAATAGATAGATTGATTCAGATTATTATTAAAAGTCAGTATTTCAGAGATAAGAGATAATGAAGAATTTAATAAGTTAAAATAAACAGATTCTATAGATAAATATTGATATTAACTCTGCTTTTCTTTATTCTGAAGTTTTTTCATTATCTCATTATCAAATTTCATACTCTGATGAAAACTAATCTCAGTCTTATCTTATAAGTCAGAAGTCTTCTTATAATAAGTGATTATTCTATTAATAAGTTATCTAGTGAAGTGTGTGATTCTGAGTCTTGAGCTGAACTCTGAAGTAACAGATATATTACTTATATTAAAATGACTCTGCTTCTTCTAGATATATAAAAAAAAAGATAAAAAGTAATATTCTTTATAATAAAGAACATACTTTCTTAAAAATATAAAGTATATGAATCTACTGACTGACAGATTCAGAGAAAATGAAATATCTCTAATAAAGAGTAAAAGTCTTTTTAAAAAAGATGAACTATCTGTGTTAAAAAAATGTTGATACAATGTTCTAAAAAGAAAAATATACCATCCAGGCTATAACCTGTAGAATAGTTGAAGGTTGTATTGATAGATCTATCTACAGAAACATAATATAGTGGTGGGTCACGTGATCTAGTGGGATCGCTAACCGCAACGGCCGTAAGGGCCAACATTTATATCCTCCGCCGTTGGCCGTTATAATAGACACACTTGTTGACCTTTCTCCCGCCAGGCTTTCCAATGGTTAGATAGATTCGGTTTCGTCGATTGCACATGAGTTCGTCTAGTATTTAAATGTAATATTGCAAGGCTTCCATCATCAGCTTTTCTTCCCATCAATCCCTCATAGGTGACGAAGATACCCAGAGTTTACGGCTAGGGTGAGCGCTTTGCAGCTTTCGTGTACAGTTAACGTGCAGAATATAGTAAGTTTTGTCTTCTTTTTTTTTTTGGCTTTGGCCTTGGAATGAAGAAAACCTTCACTTGCTCTCTCTGTATTATTTGATGAGAGACAACTTTTTAGATCCCTGAATGGCTTCATTATCTCGTTAATCGCATGTGTCATATCGATTTTGTGTGTGACTGCAATGCTAATTACTCGTCGATCGTTCAATCCAGAGTACGAATGAATATCTGTCGCTCGGTACTTAAGCTATGGAGAGCGGACTTCGCACGGCGCAGACATTGTATCTTTTCAGTTTCTATATATAATACATATAGCTTAGAAGAATCATATAGTAGCCTGCGGCCTGCCACGCCGTCCAATCTCCATATTCTCAGATATTTCTATTAGAAAGGTAATAATAATAACCTAGTCCATGATATATGATGCCACACGTATTAAGGTGGTATCTTCTTGCCCTTCTGCTTGGATTCATCTATTCTGTAGTTTCTTGAAGCAATCTATCCTGTGAAAGCGAGTCCAAATAAACCGAGTTATTTAAATAAGCAAAACGTACGAACAGAACTATGAAAATAATAATATAATAGAATGATTTCACGATGTTAACCAAAACTCTCTCCAGCCCTATATTGGACCAAGAGGGTCGAGTTGGTAAGCAGCGTCTGTGATTGGTCGGAGAGCAGTCTTGGCACTGAAAAGATTCTCCGCCAACAGATATCCAACCCCCTTCGCCTCCTCAAAGATCCACGAACATTGAAGACCCTTCGCATACCGAACGCCAGACTATGAACTGTTCTCGGTCTTAAAATCACCCAGTCGTTGCCATACAGTCAAGCCACCTCTCTCCACTGGACGCGCCGCCACTTTTACTGTTTAGATCAGAGAGGCTCGCCGCATTTTCCCCTGACTCAACAACATCATCATGTCGTTCTCTTCCCTCGTTTCAGACATTGGATTTAGAGATGGGAACCGCGATGATCGTAGCACGTCGACTTCTCAAGGATTGACTTCCCAAACGAGTCGCGCACGCTCATATGTCAGCACCGCGGCCACCAGCGTGAGCATATCGGGCGACATCTCCAGCCAACTTCATGCCGGCTACAGCCATCCCCTCAACAGGGCATGGCAGGCCGAACGGCAATTGACGAAGGTGAGAAACGTGCTCTCCCAAATAATTGAACGAATGCAAGGTTTTCTGACATGAATGTTTGTATTGTACTAGTCCATGCTTATCTATCCTCTTTTCATTACCGACAATCCCGATGAAGAGACACCAATTCCCTCCCTTCCAAACCAGCACCGCCGCGGCATAAACCGTCTCATCCCATTCCTTACGCCCCTTGTTCAAAAAGGCCTTCGATCCGTAATCCTCTTCGGCGTCCCCTTAGCCTCCAATGCAAAAGATGCCCTTGGAACCGCTGCAGACGACCCCAACGGACCCGTCATCCAATCCATCCGGCTCCTCCGCTCCCGCTTCCCAGACCTCTACATCGTCACTGACGTCTGCCTCTGCGAATACACCTCCCACGGCCACTGCGGCATTCTCCGCGAAGACGGCACCCTCAACAATGCCCTCTCCATCGACCGCATCTCGGATGTTGCCCTTGCCTACGCCGAAGCGGGCGCCCACTGCGTCGCACCCTCAGACATGAACGACGGCCGCGTGCGCGCCATAAAAATCAAGCTCATCGAAGCCGGCATTGCCCACCGTGTGCTCTTGATGTCCTACAGCGCAAAGTTTAGCGGGTGTCTGTACGGGCCCTTCCGCGACGCTGCTGGCTCCTGTCCGTCCTTCGGGGATCGCAAATGCTACCAATTGCCGCCAGGTGGCCGCGGGCTTGCTCGCCGGGCCATCCAGCGTGATATCGCCGAGGGTGCGGATATCATCATGGTAAAGCCCGCCAGCAGCTACCTGGACATCATCCGCGATGCGAAGGAGCTGGGCAAGGATATGCCCGTGGCAGCGTATCAAGTGAGCGGGGAGTTTGCCATGATCCATGCGGGTGCGAAGGCGGGGGTGTTTGATTTGAAGGCGATGGCGATTGAGAGTACAGAAGGGATTTTGAGGGCCGGGGCGGGGATTGTGGTGAGTTACTTTGTGCCGGAGTTTTTGGACTGGCTTTCAAATTGAGAGGAGAGTGGTTCAGGCGTTCTCGTCTTTGCGTATGTATGTGGCATACGATAATCGTCGTATACCCCTGTTGCTTTTCCTTTCACGAATATTTGCAATGTTATTTAGGATAGATCGGAGTTCGGGCGGTTCTTTTTGGGCCTTGTTGTTTTCTGCGTGCCTCAAAACGAATACATCTATGTATGATATCTCTTCTCACATGTATGCTATGCATATCCTCTCCTTATTTCGATATAATACAAGAAAACAAAACACGGACGAACACAAAAAAAAAACCCCAAAGTATCCACGTTTTCCCTCCATCATGTACATTACATGGAGGGGGGAGACTTATTCTATTATTCTTTACCTTTGCCGTGCCCTTTGCCTACCCATCCTTCTATCCGACCGCTCCCAGCCCTCTCGGCCTTATCTCCATGGAGAATAGTGAATAGTGAACCTCTCCGTACTCCGTTGCAACTCAGGGGATACAGAGAGAGCACCAAGCCTGTTTACGGAAGTTCAACCTCCATCAACAAGGAGCGGTAGTCGAGGTGCGGATATACCTATATGCATCCATAATCTTCTTTAATGCAGAAGAGCAAAAAGTGCGATCTTGTTTTGAGGGCCTTTCCCCCTGTTCAACTCACCGACCGTCCCCCGCGTACCATTCTCCTTTTTTATTTATTTATTTATATTTATTTATATTTATTTTTTATAATTCACACTACTCAAATGTTCCCGCTTCTGCTCCCGTTTTCTACATAAGCTCACCCGCAAGGCAGTCAGCTATCTTTCCTGGCCCTTTCAGGAGAAATATACATGTTCATATGGAGAAGTATATATGTCAGTTGATTGCAATTGACAATTTGAAAACCTCTTGCAATATCCAGAAAGCTTTAGAGCAAGGCAATTTGGTATAATTCTCTATCCACCGCAGGCACATTATATGACTTCGACTTTTCCCAAGATCCAAAGACGGGGTTGTATATCAGCGTCAAACCCGCTAAATACCTCACTCATTCTCATATGTATCAACAGACGGCTCTTATCCCCCATTCATCACGTTATAAATGCTCACCGGTCACTACGCCACGGCACTAGCTTCTATCTCCATGTATTCAGGTAATGATTTCCATGGGCTAACCGGGAGAGAGGGAATTCGAATTAGAACTCTGATGCTGGGGCCTGCAGACTCACAAGAGCCGTGCTGAGTGGCGGTTGGATCTGGTCAATACGGAAAAGGTAGATAGATATCTCAATCCGCGAAACAAAAAGAAAAGCGTAGGATAACAGGACGTTGTTTCTCCTCCTCTCATTTGTTGATATCTACTGCCATGGATGTGACTACGGTCTAAGAGCCCGCTAATAAACGTATGTAACTATGTACTGTACATTATTACATCCTGTTCTCCCTCCTTGCGTGATAAACAATACTTCTGAGAAATCCACAATCACACTTGTATCACAATCTCCTTTGACGCTCTGGACATGGATACGGAGCCTTTCAAAACAGGCAAGAAAAAAAGAAAAAATCCAAATTTCTATTCGGTAACAACTTTCCGGACGACCACGACGACCGAGACAGAATAATAACCCTCGCATTGCGCGCTTAAAATCATAGACACTCTGCTTGATCGTCATCAGCGGCACGAGCCAATCAAACCCATGTAGCAATGATACACCCTTCCATACGCAACTACATTAGCTGGTCAAGTTGTAAACGCAAGTTTAGGACTGCTGTTGGGGGTGGGGGGGAGGAAGTGGTTTGAAACAAATTGAAGGGGGTGAGTTTAATCTCATTTCAATTTCCTCCCCCGTCATGCTCCCTCCCACTTGCCGCCATGGATATGAATAGATAAATGAGGGGGGAATTATTCTGAACAAGAAGATGAAATAGTAAGTGTTATACTAGTACTTCCCGTCCAGCAAGATTCGGGGCTGAGCAAGCTACTTCCGTAGCACCGCGCATAATAATCTTGCTTCTTCTTGATCAACGTGTCATGGGGCCTGATTGCGTTTTGAAGCACATTGCGGGACTAATCAAATCTCCTAGACAGAGAGTGTTCTTCTGGACTCAGATGAGGAGAAAGAGAGCGCCGTGAGTGAGTCAAGCGCCAGAAAACGACAGAGACTTACTCATCACATTTTCTCTCACTGCAAACGTTGCGTGGCTGATGGAAATTATTTCCTTATTCATGGCCCCCTCTAATAAACTGGGATGGGAATATCAGATGCCTTCGTACTCCGTACTGTACTATCCCGAAGAAAAATGCCGGCCGTCGCAGCACTATGTTTGCTCTCAAGTGATACGGAGTACATAAATTCTAATCTCTGCGCGCGCTACGCAGGAGTTATGATACAAAATACTAATAATCATCCACCGAAACCATAGCTTTCGTAAAGCCGTGGATTTTCGGGGAAACAGCGGCATTTCGTCCTGACATTTATCTTAGCGCCCCTGGCCGAGTCTGATCAATTATTATCGATATAAATGGTGTGGCAGTGATAAGGGCGAATGATGAAAGATAGTCGCTACGGTGGGGGAGAAAAAAAATAATTACATACGCCATACGATAAATTATGCGGCGGTTGGGCGCGGGAACGCTCGTCTGAAGGGCGCATAAATAACAAAACTGTCGCTCGCGCGGCGCTAACTAACAACAGAAAATCAGATGGGGGCGGCATGCGCGTTCAAAACTTCAATGCACAGCCGCCCACTCTCCCACTGCCATGATTGGGCCGCAACAGGAAAATCATAATACAACTCATCACAATAATAATGAAGGATGAACTAAAACGTACCCTGCCGCCCGCCCGGCCACCTCAGCTCTGCCATCACACCATGGCTCCTGGTGCACAAACAAGGATTGTCATTGGTGAAAAGCGGTCAGGCAAACCTTGCCATTTGCGAGGCAATGTGCTTCTGTTGCACGCACATGATAGGATGGCGGGTAGCAAGGGAGGGAGAGCGCTACGAGCGGGGGAAGGGGAAAGGAAACAAGGGCGGCAAGAGGAAAAGAGGGGGCGTCCAGCGCCCCCAGCGGCCGCGCGAACCGTGATCCCGCCGCAAACTAGGCGTTTTTGGCGAGCAGCGAGCGGCATGCGGGTACTGCGGCGCTACTGCGGCCGAGGTAGCGCTAACTTTTGGTATCTGTTAACTTTCGGGGGTTGCGTTCAGATAGGTATCATTCAGTAGCCATGATCCTAGCGAGCACCCCACTCATCCTTCTCTTTAATCACGCAAGATGTGCCCTGACCATGAGCGTCTCGGTGACTTTTTTCTGAACAATTGCAGTGGGAAAGAGAAGAGAGAAAGGCGAGAGTGCTGTTTTTCTAGCCCCTGATTGATGATATACTTCGTCCCAGGTTTTCAGGCATTGATCTTAGTGTTTCTGTCTCGCAAAAATGGGAGTTGCCCAGTCATGCCCAATAATGGTGATGCCCAGTCATGCCCGGCCAAAACATGTATAAAATTGCCCCACACACACCTCAACAGCGTGTATATTCTTAGAATAAGAAGAAGAATACACTATTTACTGACCTTGGATTTTTGAGTTCAAGTCCAAGTCTAAATCAGGAAGTCTGAAAGCGAACCCCGAGAAAGTGAGATGGGAAAAATGAAACCGTTAAAACATGGATTTACACGCAGGAAGAAAAGTTGAGCAATCGCAGTCACAAACTCAAACTCACAAACCAGTTTTTCCAAGATAATTGGACGGCCGCTCGAAACGAATGCTAGCATGGGTATGCCAGTATGGCCATTCCGGCCCAAGCTGAGTTCGGTTGTTGCCCTTCTAATAATAAGAATCCTTATCCCACAAGACGCAAACAAAGCGGACAAAGCGGCAAGCAAAACTCTAAGCGAAGGGTGGGGGGCGGCCAATATTCGCGCTGACCGCTTGTCGCAGCACGCAGCACACTTTGAGAGTTGGTTGGCGGCTGGCGACTGGCGGCTGGCGCCCGGCACCGCGAAGAGAGAAAAAACCCTCGGACAGCGCGCCATGCGCCGCAGCGACTGATTGGACGAGGATGCGGGGATGAGTGATTGGTGGAATGTAACTTGGCCCATATTATTGTTCTTATCTGGACCAGTGAGAGTACTGCGCAGAGAATATCCCATAATTCCTAGGACAGAGAACTGATAAAAGCAGCCCTAGTAAGCCGTGTTTTAAAAGTCAATGCCATGGTCAACGCGTATAGATGGATGTATAATTCACTATTCATATTGGATGCCCACATAAAGACGTAGTACATAGTAACTAAAGATCGCCTTATTCATCCCGATGGACTGGACAGAGCCGATGGGAACAAACACATTGAGCTGGCAAGGTGGTGTCAGAAGTGTACGCGTATTGTAATGTACATATATGTACATGTACATACATACTTTACGTACAGTTTGAGACAAGTGTGTAAATACGCTACCAATACCGTACGTATGTCGAAACGTACCATACTCGTCAAGCGCATGTGCCGATAATTGGTACGACGACGACGACGACGATGATGATGATGATGATGATGGGGTCGGGTCGGGTCTCATCCATGTCGCGCCGGGCTGAGAAGATTTTTTTCCCCGTCCTTCTTTGCTTTTTCTGCTGGAAACAGGGGGCCGCGGGAAAAACAATGGCGGGGCTGATTTGAGCAGCCTCTGTCATCGCTTCCAATGCTTGATTAATATTGATCGATCACACAACCACGTCGTCCAGCCCGGAAAATCTGCCAAGAGGTATCGGCTGCTGTTCCATTGGACTGTGAGGATCATGGTCTCGAAAAGGCGCGGGTCCATGATACTTTCTGCCGCGGTGTTAGCCGGAAAAAAGCAAATGGTGGAACGTAGGTGATCGAAAACTAGGGACTAACCTGGTTAAGGTCTAATTTTTTGACCACTTAGGGCTCTGGCATCAACAGGGTTGGTATGTAAGTCATTAGTTGGGTTCGTTAGTTGAAGGACAAACCTGACCAGACTCCACTAAACTGCTTCACATGATGCAATCGTAAAGAAACTGCTTCCAATTTTTTTGGGGCGGGAACGGGCATCCGGGCTGGTTTGAGTGCTTTGTTTAGCTCGGGCCTCTTCTCTTTTCGCTTGTTGGCGTCTGTCTGTGTTATCAATCCATCCATCAATAAGGCAAACGAGAGCAGTGTTGGGCCAATGAAGTTGCGTAACTGAACATTATCGCTGAAAACGGAAACATTACGGGAGTACAGAGTGTCTTCCCAATCCTGCCTGCTGCTCAGAATAATAATGGCCGGCATCAATGGCATGACCGGTGATTTTCAGTCCGCGGTTGGCGACAAGAGAAATATGTACTCCGTACCTAGGAAGTCACAGGCAGCCACCAGTTTAGTCTTGCTTTTTCGTCTAACCTTCCCTTGCTTCCAAGAGGCTCAATGCTAAGCGGTGATTGGATAGGTCGATATGGAGGTAAGTACGGCGGAAGAGGCCTAACCGCGCCAGATGGGGATCACTGCTGCACTCCCGAGGTCGAGGCCGCCACTGGGATACTTTTGCCAATGACGCATGATTATTCGTCTTATTATCGCTTCTGGGTGTTTTGTGCTTCAAACGCCAAGCCTGATGTCCCGACCGAGTGGATGGATATGTACTCCGTATTATCGCAAGACATTAACGGTAAATGGCTGGCAACGTAGATATTGGTACGGATCAGCCTGCTCTGGAGAGATGAAGGCCATCACGAGGAGACGAGGACGGATTGGAGGGAGAAGTAGAAAAGAGAGAAGGTGTTTATGGTCGCATTTCCGCGACATATATTCAATAGAAACTGAATTGCGCCATCCGGACAGATCCGGGGCGATCAAGAATGGATCTGTTCGCTTTCCACCCCAGCCCTGTGCTGGCTGTTCCAACTCTTGTCTGAGCCTCAGCGGCGACTGGCGCGAGGAACCATGACAGAAACCATCGCACGAACGAATACGAGGGGGGAAACTGTGAACAAAAAATTACGGGGTACGACCGTATCAGCGATTCAGGCTTGATTGGGCATGATTGGCGTGTCCAGCTCCCACGGCTGGTGGTGGTGGTGGTTAAAAAAAAAAAAAAAAAAAAAAAAAAAAAAAAAAAAAAAAAAAAAAAAAAAAAAAGGAGAACACGGAAAGCCGTCCATCTCCTCCCCTTTGCCCTTTGTGCTATTAAGGGGGGTTTGGTAGGTAGGCGCTGATTTGGCTGTTTCTCTGAAACAATGTGGGAGAGGAGAGAGCGCCCCCCAAATCAGCAGAAGGGCCCAAGTGCGTGGAACAATAGCACCACTCTCCACCCCCCCCCCCCCCAGCCAAAGAGAAAAACTTGTATGCGGCAAATAGTCGGTCCTGCCCCAGCAGCGCCCAGGTGATCATGGGCGTTTACAGAGTTGGACGAAACACCATTTTAGTTTCACCATCATCCGCTTTGTCCCCTCATCTCGTCACGTTATTCGGGGCCATTGGTAGCACCTTGGACAGAGGGGCGGGAAGAACGGGACGCGGCGCCATAATTGGTTTAAGTCGTTCATCTTCGAAGGTTCTTTTCTTTTGGGCTCTTTCCATTTCCCCTCCGTTCCCTGGTTAGTGAGTGGGTGGAGGTATATCTGCTCGCGCTTATATCTTGTTTGTGACTCTTGTGCCGTTGAGCCCACATAGGGCCACTGAGAGACTAGTACCTGATATGCCGGACAGATGTCCAATGTTATTGATATTATTAGTAGTAGAATTGATATTATTATTTATTTTGATTGTCGTCACTGCCAGGAACTTCAAGTAGAAGTAAATAATTGATGTCAAGAAGTCCTCGATCCGTAGAGCACATACATACCGTACATACCGTTGCCGCTGGGTTTTAGGTCTTAGCTGCCTCGGAATACGTGACGATACGATACAGGGGCCTGCAACATACCAATATAAACTCATACCGTACACAGCGCTATCAATCGAGATTTCACGAAGCATCCTGGCATGAAACGCCCAGGTCTAGCGCGGAACTTCACCAGGGTTACGGAGTAGTAGCGGACGCCAATTGTCTGACTTTCTCAAGTGAGTCGTGACCAGGCATGAAAGTACAGTACGTTACTTGTACAGTCAGAATTTCAGAAATCAGAACATCCTCGTAACGTTCTGTTCTGGCGGCCCCGCAGAGCCCAAATACGGGAGTGGCAGCGGCGGGCGGCCAATCCCTGGCGCAAGCGACAGCCGAAACAAAACGATACAGACGCCCGCCCACACCTGCCCAGCCGCCCAGCAGCAGAGACATCGACGCAGACAACAACTCAAGTCACAGACACGCAGGAGACAGCTTTCTGGCCAACCACCGCCCGGCAGTGTTGGGGGGGGGGGGGGGACTGTGTGGCCGGTGCTTACCTGGGTACTGCCATGTCACGCCCAAGTCAATAATAATAATAACAGAGGAAAGTGTTCAGTAGAATGTTGTCAGTGTTAGCAGAATAGCAGAACAAGCGAAAAGCCGGCAGGGAAGACAGGTTGAACACAGTGTTGATGGAGATAGTAGTTAGCTTAGTCCGTTAGTCCATGCTGCTGTCACTAATATAATAATAATAACTAATATAATAATGATATAATAATGATAATAATAGTAATAGAATAAGGCAGACCCTAAAACCGGCTGTCTGTGTCTTTTTTTTTTTTTTTTTTTTTTTTTTTTTTTTTTTTTTTCCTCTTTTTCCCACTCCATGCTCTCTCCCTGCGGCTAACTAACTATCTTGCGCTCTTCCTCGATTTCTCCCTCTTCTTCCTCGATTTCTCCCTCTTCTTCCTCTTTCTTCCCGCTCTTCCTCGACATCCCCCCTCCCTTTGCTTTATGCCTTATATCCGTTCCCCGATTCAACTCTTCACCCAATCCCAACCTTGTTCGTTGTTTGTCTGTTGTTGTCTGGTCTGACCTGCGCTCTGGGTTTCGTCGTGTTTGGTTTCACTCTGGCCCTGATAACTCGAAATTGCTCGTCATCGCCTCGTCTGGCGCCTCTCTCGTCTCGCTGTGCCGCCAATCCTGCTCACCATCCAATCCCCCGACCCCATTCCCGCATCGCATCGCATCGCGTCAATCTTGCTGTGCCTTTCTGTCTGATCTTTGCTTTGCTACTTGTTTTGTCCCTTTGGTCGAGGTTGGAGGGGGTCCCTTGTCCCAACCTGCGCGCCCCGCCCCGTCTTACTTAACCAACCAACCGTCACTTCTTTTTATTCTTCTCCCTCAGTCATCTACTTAGTGACTCTTCTCCCTTGCTTCCTTTACTCATCATCATCATCTTCTTTTTCTTTGCGTTAAATCCGCTTCTCAATTGTGGTTGTTGTTTACTTGTTCTGTCGGTCCGTTTTCGGTGTAGTTGGCCTTAGGTACATACATCGCGAGCTTCCAACAACCCAAAAAACCCACGGCTGCCCCTTCTATATAACCAACCACACACAAGCACACACGCCACCTCGATTTCCTCTGACGCCCTCCCAACAACTGTTTGGAAACCTTAGCTATAGTGCAAGCAATATTTATCCCTCCGGCGATTGCCTCTATCCCACCAACCCCGTCTCGAGCATCTCTCGATATTAGCATTTCCGCGACTACCAGCTGTCTTCATTTCTTTTTTCTGATATAAGCAAGTCCTTCTTCAGTCGGGCAGATCTGCCGCAAACACGAAAAAAGATGTCCGCTGTCGCATCGGTCCCAGCGGTTAACGGAAACCATGATTCCAATAAAGACTCCAATCCAGAACATAGTCCATCACGGTTCACCGCTGTAAATGGGAGGGACCAGGGTGCGCTACCTTCTAACAGTAACAACAATAACGGCAATAATAGCAATAATACCGGTCCGTCGGAGAACAATCCCACAGTCGCCCAGAACGAAGAGCCGTCAGCGAGTGCCACTGCGGAGCGCGATCGCGCTTCGAGGAATTCGGGGACGCCAGCTCGCCAACCTGAACAATCCTTGGAGTCTGCGAACCCCACAGTCCAGGATCCCGAAGCCACATACGTTGTCTCCGACGGCAATTCTCCAAACACAAATCGAAACAAACGAAAACGTTCAGAATCAGATGAACGCCAGACTTCTCCGTCCTCGTACCAGGGTCATAGCGTCTCCAGGAGTCCTGTTTCCCAACCTGATCACAAACTCGACCCTCAAATTCAAGGCGCTCCCCCAAATGGCACGACCCACGCGCAAACAGCATCTGAAGCAGATTCAGTGGCCAAAAGAGCCAGGCAGAGCTTTGCAACCGTTCCGGAGCGAAGTGTCAGCGTCCAATCGACAGGCAACACCTCTGCCTGGGATAGTTACGATACGCAGCTGACGAATCATGCGCAACTTGGTCACCAGCCTATTGACTCTTCAGATGCTCAGCTCGCAGAAGCTCTTCAGCGCGATGTCCAAGGCCCTGACCATGCCGCAAAGAACTGGCCCACGGTGCCCGAGGGTGAATCTGCCGACTCAACCCGCAAATTCACCTATTCCCATACGCCGCCGCAAGAACGACCAATTGGCCCTGTACAAGTTGGTCCCAAGAGGAAAAGGGTTTTCAGCAACCGCACAAAGACGGGTTGTATGACCTGCAGAAGAAGGAAGAAGAAGTGCGATGAACAGCATCCTTCTTGTAAGTTTTTGAGCCATATTCCATTTTTTCGACATTGACCCATGTGCCCCATCGGCACCTGGCCCTTACGCAGTCTCCTTTCTCCTCCAAGACGTAGTATATTATTACCTTTCATTCTTTCCAAATCAACACCGGGTCTAACGGTTGGATTTTTAAATTAAAAGGCAATAACTGTTTGCGCGGTGGCTTCTTATGCGAAGGTTACTCGTCCCGAAGCACTTGGCAGAAGCCTTCTACCTCCAAACCACCAGTTCCACTCCAAGCCAAAGACGGCTATTCCGAGGTACCTCCTCAATACATCCCTGACATGAGCCCCCAGAGACACGATAGGGCCCCAACTACAATACATACAAACAATGGCAAGTCTAGACCTATCCCTGTAGACGAAAACGAGCGTGTTCCGTCGCAATACATCACAAGTGCGGCTGGCGCGGGATCTAGAGGTTCGTGGTCGAATGATACCTGGCCATCTGGTCCCTCGTCTTTCACGCCGGAACATCCTTCCCAAAGAGAGTTTCGAGATGGTCCTGGTATTAATAATATTTCTCGTGCAGAGCAACCAAAGTCCGATTATCATGCCGCCTTGCGGGAAATGTCCCATGGCGCTTCACATCAGAAGCCTGGAATGCCCGTTTTTCAAGGCAATATCGAGCAGCGTCCCAAACACCAGCAACCCCACGTTGACACAAGCAGCTACCCGGCTCAGGCTCGGCTAGCTCTTAACATGGAACCTCACGTCGCATTCGAGACTCCTAAGACCGAGAAGGAAAAAATGCTTGCTGGAGAACCGTACCAGAATTACTTTGACCCGCAGCTCAACCGAGAGCGAGAACGTTGCAAAGCCGCGTTATGGCGATACAATAACGCCAGCAATCCGAACCTAGGGATCAGCCCGGACGAGCGACGGCGACTGCTGAAAGAAGTCCTAATTCCCCCATTAGACCCGCAAGCCGAACCAGGCTCCAACACCCCCGTAGGATCCTTGGGGCCCTGCGCCATCGTTGAAACGCCCTTTAATTGTCATTTCGGATACAACATCAATATCGGGGAAGACGTACTGATATCTGAAAACTGTCTGCTCGCAGACGACTGCCCTATCAACATCGGCGCGCATACGTGGATAGGCCCTAATGTCACGATATTGGGATCCATGGCGATGGGAAGCATGCAGGATCGCAAAGGTTCTCGCAGCAAGTACCAGGGCCGCCCTGTTGTTATTGCTGAAGACTGTTGGATTGGCGCTGGAGCTACTATTTTGCCCGGTGTGAGCCTTGGAAGGGGCGCATACATTGCCCCTGGAGAAGTTGTCAAGCAGCAGATTCTGCCGTATGGTTTTCAAGGGCTGAAGCCTAATTTCCCTTGATATTCGTCTAAATATATGATCTATGATATGATATATGATTTTAGTGGGTTGCTCAGGTTTGAACTCTTCTCTACACACGCAAGAAAGAGAAAGAGAAGGAAAATCCAGGGTAAACTGCTAGCTGGGGCACACATGGTTGCCTCCAAAATTTTTGCGTTCCAACCTCTGCACGCCCCAATCGAATTCTGGCTAGCTGGCTGGCTGGCTGGCTTTAATAAATCGATCTGTAAGGGGTTATATATATATTCTCTTTATTTTTAGTTTTTGTCTTGCTGTTTTTTATTTTCTATTGAAAAGACGCATTTTAGTCGATTGCTTTCTATTTCCTTTTACTGTTCTCTATTTATTAGTCCCTTTTCCTACGTATACGAAACGTTATACATGTCTTTGTTGAGTGTTCTGAGTACTCTACCGCTCTCCCATCTCTTTTTCACGTCGATGTCTATTTTATTCTTTTACCAGCTCCCAAAAGGAATTTGTGTCGTTGATAGGCGGCCAAATCTGTCTTTCTGATTGATTGATTGATTGATTGATGAAATGATTGACTGCTTTTTCATGTTCCATGCTTCAACAGTCTGGATGCGCTCAGATATGAACTGTATATGGCTTGAGTGCGCGAGGTGCTGGAGGGCGTGGTTGAAGATGCGTGCGTTAACGGCCTGCACTTTCAAGTGGTCTTTTAATTTGAAGGAAATTGTGAAATTCCTTTTTAGATGAATTCAATAACCTGACGATGTCACGGAATGTAATATGTAATGGTTAATGGCTTTCTGATTCCCTTGCTTTCTCATCTCATTCAGGGTAAAGATGGTATTTGAAAGGGATTGATTAATGGTGGATGGGTGGCGGCATATATTAATAAATATATATATATATATCAATATCTTCTCGATCTGCTCTATAGCATGGGATACCTCCTTTACTCTGCGGAGACAAAATCAAAATAACCAATTACAAACCCAGTTGAATTTCCCTTGTCCATAGAGACAATTATACATCCCAAGCCGGTCTAAGAATTCTCCCAGAAGAAGAGGGGTAGTTATAGCTGCTGACTAAGCTATGCACGCCCCTCTCCCCAGTGTAGCCTTGTTTGCATTTCCCAAAACAACTCCGCCAGTTCATTTCTCACGGGGATCTCTTTATTTCTCATCTCTCTTTTGTCTCTCATCTCTCTCATTCTCATCGCGCATCGCTCGGTTCTCTCTTCTCTCTCTCATTTCCCTCTATTACCTCTCCTCTATCCCCTCCCAATCCACCTTAATGCCTAGGAACCCCCGTTGTATCGAACCCAGCCTGTGTATCTGACGTGTTTCCCGCTCCACCTACTCACTCCTCATTCGGTACATAAACTTGTCCTTGGCTTCGGGAGGTATGGCTTTGACAACGGTTTGCGGGTGATAGCCGAAACCAACACTAACAACCTTCACCGTTTTTTTTTTTCAACAGGATAATTCCGAGAAGCGGGTTAAGATTTTTGGCCCTTCTCCGGGAAACAAATAAATCCTTTGGCCGCGCAAGATTGGCCCACCGCCTCGCGGCTCCTCCCTCCAACGAATATAGCTACAGTTACCACACACAACAGCTTCTTAGCTATTTAAAGAACCTAAAATTGTATTTTCTTCTTCTTTCTTTCTCTGTTTCGTTTTGACGAAAAGAAAAGAAGCAAAGACTTTGCAACCCTTCCGTGCGAGTCCGTCCTTGACCACCAACAAAGACCCAGCTACGAATATATCAAAAGACGAAACCCTAGGACGCGAATAGTTAGAAGACTTCTGTTGACAGGGCACGTCCCCTGCTTCTGCTGCCTTTTTGTGTTTTTGGCGCGGTATGTCGTTTTCAATCGCAGAGCTAGATAATACGGTTCGGGCCTTCTATGAAGGGAAGGGTGATGTTGTAAGTGTTGCTTTTGCTTTCGTTTTTGCTTGAAATTTTTAGCTCATGTCCAGTTATATGCAATATATAATGGACAACCGCCTAAACAAGAGGAGGGAGGAGAAAGCAGAGGAGGAAATCTGAGAACAGCAGCCATGTTTTAAAAGATCGCGACATTTGGCTAATCGTTTTCTTTTGTATACAGCAAAAACAAGCCGAATATGCCTTGACCGAGGTAATTATCCCCTGCCCACGACTTCTTCCTGACCTCACCTCCGGTCTAGCTAGTTGTCTCATGAGACGGTTTTATCTGATAGAACTCTTGTGGAACTATAGTTCAAGCAGAATCCGGATGCATGGCTCGTAGTCGCGGACATCCTTCAGCAATCCGGATACGTCTACACGAAATGTAAAGCTGACCCTATTCAACCCTTATATTACAATGCATGTGTGGGACATTTGTGGGCTGATCTTCTGTTACAGATCTTGGTTTACAGGTATTGGATGATCTTATTTCGACAAGATGGAATATCCTTCCGGTTGTGCAACGCCAAGGTAGCTATTCCCGCCTCTCTTCTATTTTTTTTTAAAAAAATCTTTTGTACTTAACATTCATGACCAGGCATCCGAAATTTCATCTGCGAATGCATCATCGAACACTCGAATACGGAGGAGAAACTAAAGAATGAGAGAGCGTTCCTCAACAAGCTCAATCTCGTGCTGGTATCAATATTGAAGCAAGATTGGCCAGATAACTGGCCGAACTTCATTAAAGAAATTACCGAGGCGTCCCCTGCCAATTTGTCTGTCTGTGAGAATAACATGGCCATCTTCCGACTGCTATCTGAGGAAGTGTTCGATTTTTCCCAGGATCAGATGATCTCCGAGAAGGCGAAGCGCCTGAAGACAGCAATGTGCAATGAATTCCCTCTGATCTTCAACCTCTTCTCCCAAATTCTGGCCGATGCGCACCAAAGTAGCCTCATAAAAGCCACGTTAGAAACATTGCTTCGATTCCTGAACTGGATTCCGCTCGGATATGCATTCGATCAAAAAATCATCAGCAAGCTGCTCGATAGGTTTTTGATGGTGCCCGATTTCATGAACTTGACGCTCAAGTGTCTAACAGAGATCGGGAGTGTACAGATTGGGCAGCAGTACCTGTTTGACGAGACCCTCGTGCAAATGTTTATGAACACGATGATGAAGGTATCGGAAATGATCCCGTCCCCCATGGATCTCAAGCAGACCTACGCTACGAGCGGATCCCGTGAACAAGAGTTTATTTTGAATTTAACCCTTTTCCTTTGCAACTTCTTCAGCGTTCACCTAAATGTAGGTTTATCTCCCGCCTAACCCCCAATTTTCTTCGGGTGAGCCTTAACACTGACTGCTTCTGATATTTTTTAGCTCCTTGAAAAACTTCCCGATACCAACATTCTCATCCGTGCGCATTTTTACCTTATCTGTATTAGCAAGATAGAAGACAGGGAAATTTTCAAGATCTGCCTCGAGTACTGGACAAAACTGGTGCAAGAGTTGTATGAAGAAATGCAGCAGCTCCCAATCACTGACATCAACCCCTTAGTCAATATGGGCGTGAGCGGCCTTTCGAATGGAGGAGCTCCGAACCCTAGTACCCTGGCCAACTACCCGCTCCGAAAACACAAATACCAGGAGGTCTTATCGGAACTGAGAGTAGTAATGATAGAGAAGATGGTGAGGCCCGAGGAAGTTCTAATCGTGGAAAACGACGAGGGTGAAATCGTGCGCGAGTTCGTTAAAGAGAGCGATACCATTCAACTATACAAGACCACTAGAGAATGTTTGGTATACCTGACCCATCTCGATGTGGTGGACACTGAAAACATTATGGCGGATAAACTGGCCAAGCAAGTTGACGGGTCCGAATGGTCATGGGCGAACTGCAATACACTTTGCTGGGCGATTGGCTCCATATCCGGTGCGATGAACGAGGAGACAGAAAAACGGTTTCTTGTCACCGTTATTAAAGACCTGCTTGGCTTGACAGAAATGAAACGGGGCAAGGACAATAAGGCTGTCGTAGCAAGCAATATCATGTACATTGTTGGACAGTACCCGCGGTTTTTGAAGGCACATTGGAAATTTTTGAAGACGGTGGTGAACAAGTTGTTCGAGTTTATGCACGAGACGCATGAAGGTTAGTACTTCAATCCCTGATTTTGCTCCAAAAAGTTAAAGAACGCAAAGCTCATGTGAAAATCTCAAAGGTGTCCAGGATATGGCGTGCGATACGTTCATCAAAATTGCCAACAAGTGCAAGCGGCATTTCGTCGCTCTCCAGCCCGGTGAGAGCGAACCGTTCATTGAAGAAATCGTCCGAACTATGCGGAAAATCACCTGCGACCTCTCCCCGCAACAAATCCATACCTTCTATGAGGCCTGCGGCTATATGATTTCGGCCCAGGGACAGAAGAGCCTACAAGATCGGCTGATTGAGAACCTCATGGCATTACCGAATTCGGCCTGGGATGCGATAATTAGCCAAGCCATGCAGAATCCATCCATTCTGGAAGACCCGGAAACCATCAAGATTATTGGTAACATTATGAAGACGAATGTTGCTGCGTGTTCGTCAATTGGGAGTTTCTTTGATTCACAGATAAGCCGCATCTATCATGATATGCTCAATATGTATAGGGCGACCAGTCCGCTTATATCTGATGCTGTTGCTAGAGGAGGTTAGTTCTCTTCCTCTTTTCCGACTGTTAAAAAAATGTATTTGACTGACTTCGATCCTTTTCGGCATTAGGAGAAAACGCCACGAAAATGCCCAAGGTACGGGGTCTACGGACGATCAAGAAGGAAATCCTGAAGCTTATAGGCACCTATGTGGAAAAGGCGGACAATTTGGAAATGGTCAATACCAATATGGTACCCCTGTTGTTAGATGCCGTCCTTGTGGATTACAGCAACAATGTTCCAGATGCACGGGAAGCTGAGGTCCTTAGCGTTATGACAACTCTCATTCACAAACTACATGTAAGTCTCTGATCTCGTCTTTTCGAACGGCCCCATCCCGTTTTGTAGCTGAGCTGACAACGCGGCAGAACCTGATGGACGACAAAGTCCCGCTTATCATGGAATGCGTATTTGCATGTACGCAAGCCATGTTGGACGCTGACTCCCACAAATACCCCGAACACTACGTGGAGCACTTCAAGCTCCTACAGGCCATCAATCTATACTGTTTCCCCTCCCTCATACGACTAAGTGAAAATCAATTCAAGTACGTGATCGAATCGATCGAGAAGGCGAGCAAGCACGATGACAGAGAAGTGGAAAATACCGCCTTGACAATATTCCTCGAGTTGGTGAATAATATGACCGAAACGGACCCGCAAATATCGAGCCATTTCTTCAAACAATTTTACATGCCTATTCTTCAAAATGTCTTTGCCGTTCTTACGGATAGTAGTCATAAAGCTGGTATGTCTTAAAACTTTCGTGTCCTCGGTGCCGACGATAGGGAATAAATAGAGCGCTAACCTGTTTCTTTTTTATCCTGTAGGGTTCAAAAACCAAGCCATGCTTCTCTCCCGCATGCTTTACCTTGTCAAAATTGACAAGATCCCTGGGCGCATACTACCAGCAGACGAGGCGGACCGGAGTTCTAATAGGGAACTCCTCACGGCGTATTTGAAGAAGAATCTTACTTTCCTGAATCTGAATCAGTGAGTCAAGTTCCAGACATATTAATGCCTTCACCCTCCCCACCCCCCCCCTTTTCCTATGGGCTGTTTGTTCCTAATCACATATGTGACCCACAGAGCCCAAATCGATAAATTCGTCGATGGCCTCTTCGATTTTAACGATGATTTCAACAAATTCAAAACCCACCTCCGCGACTTCTTAATCTCGCTAAAAGAATTTGCCGGCGACAATGCCGAGTTGTATGCCGAAGAGCGCGAGCAGGCGCTGCGAGACGCTAAAATGGCAGAGAGGGACCGGCAGATGAAAGTTGGTGGGCTATTGAAACCGGCTGAGATGGATCAGGAAGAAGAGCTGTGACTCGAAGAGGAGCTTCGGGCTGAAGTTGCTAGGGGTGTTCAGGTGGAGTCTAGAGCGCTGCCGCCGCCGTCGCCGCCGTCGTCATCTGTTTTCTCCTCGCACCACCAGCCAGTGGAGACAGATCGTGATAATGAGGATGGGTTAGATGGCTGGTCTCTATACCATTGTTAACCTCTTTTTTTTCTTTTTTCTTTTTTCTTTTTCTTTTTCTTTTTCTTTCTTCTTCCCTAATATAATATCAGATAACATCAGAGAAATCAGAAAAGTCGGAAACTTTAGGTTCTCGCGATCATCTTAGTGATTGATTGGTATTTCTTTCTTTTCTTTCTTTTTTTTTACCTTATTTTTTTGCTTTTTCCATTTCTACTCTCCATATCTATCTTTCTTCTTTTTTAAAACTATGGAATGAAAAGGGAAAGAGTTAGAGGTCAGCGGGAGGCGCTCAGCTCAATACATATTTCACGGGTTGGGTTGAGTGAGTGGTGTTTGGTTTGAGTGAGAAGGAGGATGTTGAAGGACGAACGAGTTGGGAAAGTTTGATCCCCTAGGACGTTTTTTGTCGTATGGAGAAGAAAGAGAGGCGTGCGTATATCAATCTTCCTCTGTTACCTCGACGCGCTGGTGCTGATACCTTGTACTCAGATAATTGTCAATATATCTTTCTTATTTCAACTTTTAAGGTTAGAAAAGAAGGTTCTTCTGTAAGTATGTAAGAATAAGTGCTCGCAGGCGATTATTCAGGTGTTTCCAGCTTGATGTGATATGTACTGATAGCTACTAGAAGTATTCACAGTAGAAAGATAAATGTAATGTAATCAACCACCTAACGCTCGTTTCCACCTAACACTCGCCTTTGTAAATCAATTACAATCAACTTTAAATGTTAATATCTCAATAAATATTCATTATTTTAATTTTTTAATTTGTAATCTATAAATATCAAGACTTATTTATAGTATAATATAATTCAAAATTATTATAATATAGTTAAAATTGATTAAAATATAGATTCAATTAGAAAATAAAATACAGTAAAATAAAATATATATTTATATATTATTAAAAATAATAATTCTTATATAATTATATTATAATTTAATAAATATTAAATTATTTTATATAAGAATTCTATATTTTAATTTTTAAGAATTTTTTAATTTTTTTATTATAATTCTTTTTATAAATTACAAGTAAAATATTGAAAATTCTTGAAATTTTAAATTTTGAAAAAAATACATAGTTATTACAAAAATAATATTTTAAAATATAAAATTTTATATAAAATTTTAAATAAATCAATAATCTATAAGAATTTCATTTAATTTTTATATGAAAATAATTTATATTTATAAATATATTTATAAATATAGACTGTGTATTTTATTTTAAAATAGTATTTTAAAAAGCTTAATAAATTAATAATTATATGTTATTTTCTCATAGAAATTTAATATAATATAATATATATCTATAAATTATTATTCTGTTTTTTTGAATAGTTTTAAATAAATATTCATTAAGATATGAATATTTGAAGTTAATTGTAATTGATTTACAAAGATGAGTGTTAGAGATGAAAACAAGTATTAGATAATTAATTACATTAGAGATTAAATATATAATAGTATTTAAGCTGAGTTATGAATAGTATTCACAAACTTCAGTCTATATAGTTATGTATAGTCAAGAGCTGCTAATCTTATTAATTATATATATAATTTATCTCAGTGACTGAATAATTAATGCAGTTATCTAATAGCATCTTGACATAAAAAATCAAGACATGTGAGTTTGAAACTTATAGAGAATACATTAAATCTGAAACTTAAGTATCTTAGATTTCTAATAAATACAGAGATGTACAAATCACTTTAATAAATTACTCTATATTTCTGAGCTGAGAAGTTATTATCATATGTATCTAATTGTCACTTCTTTGTATTTTTCTATGTTCTTGTTATCTTGATATGATTTCAACACCTGTATTTCCTTCTGTATAATTAACACTTAATCTGTATTTAACATTATACAAGAACTCATTATAAGCTTCACTTGTATATAAGTATAATGAAAGAATAATAATAATAATAATAATATATATAATTTAAAAGAATGTTATTATTATTATTATTATTATTCTTTTATTATACTTATATACAAGCAGAGCTTATAATAAGTGCTTACATAATGTTAAATACAGGTCAAGTGTTGATTATACAGAAGGAAATACAGATGTTAAAATTGTATCAAGGTAATAAGAACATAGAAAATACAAAGAAGTGATAATTAGATACATATAATAATAACTTTTCAGCTCAGAAACATAGAGTGATTTATTAAAGTAATTTGTACATCTCTGTATTTATTAGAAATCTGAGATACTTGAGTTTCAGATTTAATATATTCTCTGCAGGCTTCAAACTCACATATCTTGATTTCTCATATCAAGATGCTATCAGATGACTGCATTAATCATTCAGTTACTGAGACTTTAAAAGAATGTATAACTGCTGAATAATAATACAGCTGCTTCTAAACATGCTTACAAATATAAAGAGGTTATAGCAGCCACTAATTAATTTAGTGTAATGTATATAAGAAGTCAGTGTATGTCTGTAATTATATACTGACTCAAGAAACCTTTGTATCATATCTGATAGTATGTTTAAAAACTGATAAGAAGTGCAGACTTCTTCAGAGTGTGATAATTTCATCTATAAAGTAATTCATAGTTATTATATTAATGTGATTCTAAAATATCTTAAAAGATAGTATATGAAGAAATAATAAGTGAAAGAGTATCTGATTAATACTGCTTTGCTTATTGATGAAAAACTTCATACTCAGATAAATACTATGTATGTGAATAGATAAGATATGAGAAATAAGATAAGAGCAGTGAATCAGATTTAAAGAAGACTTATTATTATTATTATTATTCTTTTATTATACTTATATACAAGCAGAGCTTATGATGAGTTCTTGTATAATATTAAATACAGATTAAGTGTTAATTATACAGAAGGAAATACAGATATTGAGATCATATCAAGATAATAAGAACATAGAAAAATACAAAGAAGTGATAATTAGATACATTTAATAATAACTTCTCAGCTCAGAAACATAGAGTGATTTATTGAAGCAATTTATACATCTCTGTATTTATTAGAAACCTGAGGTGCTTGAGTTCTGAATTTAATGTATTCTCTGCAGATTTTGAACTCATATGTCTTGATTTCTCATGTCAAGACACTACTGAGTGACCGCATTAATTATTCAGTCACTGAGGCATTTAAAGAAGACTGCTCTCTACTCAGAAGAATAAAAAAAGAGATAATTATCACTGAAGTTATATAATGATAACAGAAAATGAAAATCAGAAATCATATAATAATATAATAATAGACATTGTATAATTAATGAGAAACTACTGAAATGAATATCTCTTCTAGTTAATATAAATAATACTCTTCTCTGCTATCTGAACTGAAAGATATACAGAATCTTTTAGAGAATTTACTTAAAGTAGTAAAAAAAGCAGCTGAGACTGCTGAATCAGAAGTAAAACTCTGTATGTATATAAGAATTCTAAATAAGATTGAGATCTTGTGTACACAGTAACAGACTGAAACAGAAGTTAAACAATAATTAATATTTACTGTAAATTAAGTATTCACTATGAAGAGCTTCACTGACACAATTATTATTATTAATAAGAATAGAGAAAATCAGATTGTAGATCTGTAGTAAGAGATTGAATAATTATATAGATAGATAATTATACTGAATCTGAAGATCTTACTATAATTATTTACAATCTTTTCAAAAGTATACACATTATCTGAGACTGCTGCATGTAATAAGAATTCAAACTTAAGATATATTAAGTCAGAAGATCTGCTGAAGTTATTAACCTTTAATAATAACTGAAAAAATAATGCTGTAATCAGCTGACTAAGTCAGATATGATTATATTATCAGATTAAATATGAACTCATGAACAGATAGTTAATAGAATTTCAATAAGTCTTAAGATCTGTTACATTTCTATATAAAAAAGTGAAGTTATTATGAATAATTAATGAAAAGATGAATCTCACAGATCTGAAGTGATATTTATTCTTATAAATATGAAATAAGTTTTTCAAATAAATCTTATATAACTTTGAGAAAGTGAATATATAAGATAAGTGTTATAAATACTTCACTAAGTATAGATAAGTAAGTGATCTTATATTATACTTCACACACTTCAGCTTACACTATCTTATATTAAATAAAGAGCTTTTAATATCTTTCTGTTTATAGATCTTTATTCATAATCTTATATCTAAGTTAAGAGTGAAATGAAAATGCTTAATCTTATAATTAGATACAGTAAAAGAAGTATATAATATTCTTATTATATAAGAACAAGTGAGTTAACTGTGATAGAAAATACTGTAATTAAGTATATCTTAGTGAAGAATGAGTAATCAGACTTCTATAATACAAGTTACACACTCAGATATAATAAATCTAGTTTTGAATACTATTACTAAAGTACTGATTTCTCTGAAAAAGAAATCTTCTAAGTGAAAATCTTGATATTATAAGTATTAAGCTTGCTTTAACTATAGATGTTAAAATCATAATGTAAAAGATTACACACAGTGTATACAGTTAAGCGAGTTAAAAAACTAGCAGAATCAGTGAGTTTAAAAGCACTCACTGATATTCTATAAAAAGTCTTCAAAATGAAAGAGATGTCTGTGTTTAGACTGATTACTGAGATCATGAATTTCACATTTGATCTCATTTGATCTGGTCTCATACATTTCTTGACATGAATCCCGCTGAGACTAGTCATTAAAAAAGCATGTAAAGAGACTATATATCAGATCTTAAAATGAAATCATGACTTGAAAAAAATAAGAAAGTGATTTCATTTGATTTTATTTAGTCTCATTCTTGACATAAAGTTACTATTTTTAGACATTTTAAGATTTTTTTTAGACTATTTTTAATTTTTCAAAAAGTAACACTTTTTGATAACACTTAAATGAGATTTAAAGTCATGTAAAGCAATAAAAATAATTTAAATTAAGAAGTGAAAATCATGATTTTATTTGAAAAATGTGACAAGAGTAGACAGTAAGTCTCACTGAGACAGTATAAGACTACTATCTAATGTTAAAACTGTGTAATGAGATCAGTTGAATTAGTAATGAAACTATTAAAAAATCTAATTCTGATCTCAGACACAGTCACATAATCAGTCTATCTGTGTTAGATAACTCACTGAATTCTGTGAATATAAAGAGTGTGGTTCGGAAGAACGTACGACCGTCGGATAATACCGCGGCCGCTTCCGAACTACTAGCGTACATGTACAAGTGTAAAGGGGCCATAGCAGCTGCTAATTAAATTAGCGTACGATATTACAATATATAAGAAGCCAGTGTACGCCTGTAATCATACACTGGCTTAAGCAACCTTTGAATCACATCTGATAGCATGTCTAAAAACTGGTGAGAAGTGCAGGCTTCTTCAGAGTGTGATAATTTTATCTACAAAGTGATTTATAGTTATCATGTCAGTGTGATTCTAAAATGTCTCAAAAGATAGTGTATGAAGAGCAGTGAGTGAAAGAGCATCTGATTGATGCTGCTGCTTCACTTGTTGAGAGAAAACTTCATACTCAGGTAAATACTATGTATATGAACAGATAAGATGTGAGAAAAGAGATGAGAGTGATGAACCAGATTTAAAGAAGATCACTCTTCACTCAAAGAAATAAAAGAGAGAGATGATCATCACTGAAGTTATATAATGATAACAGAAATTATATAATAATATAGCAATAGAACAATATAGCAATATAATGATACAGCAATATAGTGATATAATAATAGATATTATATGATTAATCAGAAATCACTGAAATGAATATCTTTTCTAGCTAATATGAACAACACTCTTCTCTGCTATCTGAATCAGAAGATATGCAGAACCTCTTAGAGAGTTTACTTAAAACAGTAAGAAAAGTGACTGAAACTACTGAACTGAAATTGAAGCTCTGTACACATACAAGAATTCTAAACAAGATTGAGATCTTGTATACACAGTGACAGACTGAGATGAAAGCTAAATAACAATTGATATTCACTGTGAATCAAGTATTCACTATGAAGAGCTTCACTGATACAATCATTATTATTAATAAGAATAGAGAAAATCAGATCTTAGACCTGCAGCAGAAGATTGAATATTTATACAGATAGATAACTACACTGAATCTGAAGATCTTATCATAATTATTCACAATCTCTTCAGAAGTGTACACATCATCAGAGACTGCTGCACAGAATGAGAATTCAAGTATAAGATATATTAAGCTGAGAGATCTGCTGAAGTCATTAAGCTTTAATAATGACTGAAAAAATAATACTGCAATCAGCTGACTAAGTTAGATGTAATCATATTATCAGATTGAATATGAACTTACAGACAGATAGTTAATGAAATTTTAACAAGTCTTAAGATCTGCTGTGTTTCTACATAGAAAAGTGAAGTCATTATAAATGACTGATAAAAAGATAAATCTTACAGACTCAGAGTGATATTCATTCTCACAAACATAGAATAAGTTTTTCAAATGAATCTTATACAACTTTGAGAAAGTGAATGTGTGAGATAAGTATTATGAATACTTCACTGAGTATAGATAAGTGAGTAATCTTACATTGTACTTCATACACTTCAGTTTATACTATCTCATATTGAATGAAGAGCTTTCAACATCTTTCTGTTTACAGATCTTCATTCATAATCTTACACCTGAGTTGAGAGTGAAATGAAAATGCTTAACCTCACAGTCAGACACAGTGAAGAAAGTATACAATATTCTCATCATATGAGAATAAGCAAGTCAATTGTAACAGAAAATACTGCAATTAAGTATATCTCAGTGAAGAATGAGTAATCAGACTTCTATGACATAAGTCACATATCTGAATGCAATGAATCTAGACCTGAATATTATTACTAAAGCACTGAATTCTCTGAAAAAGAGATTCTCTGAGTGAAAATCTTGATATTATAAGCATTGAGCTTGTTTCAACTGCAGATGTTAAAATCATGATGCAAAAGATTGCACTCAGCATACACAGTTAAAAAACTAGCAGAATCAGTGAGCTTGAAGACACTCACTGATATTCTATGAAAAGTCTTTAAAGTGAAAGAGATGCCTGTGTTAGATAACTCTCTGAATTCTGTAAATACAAAGAGAAAGCAGGCTTCTGACTGAGATGCAGGTGAGAATGAAGTGAATGCTCATCTCAATGCCTTGAGACCTGAAATGTTAATGTATAAGAGACACTTGAATAAAAATTGAGAGATGGCTGCAAAAGTGTTAGTAGATATAGAAGCTTCTATACAATATATTGATAATTATATAATCTGAAGATTGAAAGAGATCTGCTGAGTAAAGAATCTCTGATATATAAGATTATCTAATAACTGATATTTAATATTATCTGTAAGAGTAAGAGTTCTCTTACACTTCAGAGAATGATCTTGCTATATTTGAGTACAAGAGCTGCAGAACATGAAATACAACCTTATTCTTGAACTTGATTGATTTCAAAGATTCAATTTGCAGATTCAATGACATACATGTCATATACAGTTGACTGATAGAAAGAAAATGATTCATACAATTCTATTAACTGATATGAGAAGAACATTTTATACTTCTGTGTCACGCTCCCGGCCGCGCCAAGGCCCCGTTGCGGTTCCACACGGCCCATCACTTCCATGCGATCCTGTTCGAACCGGTTTCCAACCACTCTATGACATCATTCGGATGTATCATAGGAAGATCCGATTGATGGATATGAGAACCCCGCTTTTATACAAGGTCAGCAGATTACTCTTTCTTGGCAATGAGATGCCGCTGAGGTATCGCTCCAGCTATTCTTGCTCATGGAATGAGAGAAGAGTATTCACTCATTGTCTATATAGAATAGCTAGATACTGACTCCTCATCAAAGAAGTCAGTGATTTGTTTTTCTTCTACTGAAATATATACAAGAGTTACTGCATATCTCATACAATCTTTTTAGTATACTAAGTATCATATCTGTGATATCCTCACAATAACCTTGTAGTCTATGAGCTCACTATTCAAGCAAGATAGTCAAGCTCACTCATATGACTTCTTAAACAACTACTTCTACATGATACTGCTGACTAGTCACTGCTTTGATTCTGTTACATTACAATTTGAATCACTCAATCTGATTACATGTTTGAATCAGTCAAGCTCTAACAGACTGATATAACTTCATACACTCATGCTGGAACTGATCTGATCTCATTCTCTGGAGAAAACACTACATCATCTTCTAGAGTGTGTACACCTCTACTCTGACAGGAATCCGAGATTTCTGAACCTACTGCATATTTTGACATGAGCTCTTCAACTGCTCTGCCATTGTCACAGCCTCTACACACCTACATCTATCATGAAGATAGAGAGATTAAGATTGAAGATTCTCTGAGATATAAGAGAAACATTTTATCTGAATTTCATAGCTTTATCTATACTCTTGAATGAAAATTCTGCCTTAATCTGAGTCAGTATAATACTCATGAGATATAAGTAATATACACTGTCAACCTCCTTGAAGGTATCTCTGCAACTACTTGAGCTATTAAGAAGAGAGAGCTTGAGTGTATTAATACTGCTGTGACTTGAGAAGAATTCAAGAACTTTCTACTTGATCAAATTGAAGATCACTGCAACTGCAGCTTCACAGTGATGTAGCAGTTCAACTTATTATATTAATGAGATGATGAGAATTCTTTCAATTTCAATACAAGATTTGAAGAATATTAAGAGAAATTAGCTGATGATTTGAATCAATTAAAAACACAGCTTTATCTCACAAAGCTGACTCACAAGGTGTGAACAATGATATCATAATATCAGAGTTTATCAATCAATTGCACTGAGCTTGTCAATCTGACTTTCTGAATCTATTTAAATAATCAATTCTCTGAGAAAAAGATCAATAAGATCTCTTCTAAGTAATTAATAACAGAATCTAAACAGTGCTATAATAGCTTCAGTGCAGAGAAAGTAAAGAAGAATTTCAAGTATTCTGATTCTTCACTTACTGTGAAGAAATATTAAAAAAGATTTAACAAAGATCTCTGTTTCAACTGCAGAGCTGATGATCACTATATCAGTAATTGTAAGAAGCTGAAGAAGAGAAGAAATCAAGAAGATATCTTCTTGAAGTCAACTTCTCTTCTGACAAATGTATTCATAGAAGATAAAGAAGAGAAAGAAAAGAATTGACAATTCTCATGTCTCTGAGTTCATATTATGATCACAATACATACTCTGAATGAGAAGATATCAGTGAGATGCCTACTCAACTTCAGAGTGAATACTAACTTCATATTCTATTTCTTTTCTTTGATGAAGAGTTGAAAGAAGATAGACCTGTCAGGTCATGTGAAATTTACAGATGAAATGAAATATCATTATTTTGACATAATTCAAGCAAAGTATGTGATCACAGACTCAGAAGAAATCTTCAAGAAGAGCAGTCTACTTCTTCATACAGTTAACATCATAGATAAGAACATCATTCTAGATCTCTCATAATTGAGAGAAAACAATCCTCTTATTAACTGAGTCACTCAGATGTGATGATATCACCTCATTAATGAAGAGATGATGATAGAGAAATCTGAAGAGTTTCATCAGAAGAATCTTGAGAAAAAGATTGAGTTAATATACTGTGTAGCAGGTGATTGAGACTTAGAGACAGATGAAGAAGCTATCACTCTTGCTGCAAGATTAGCAGCAGTATCTGTCATTGAAGACAGACATACACAATATCTCTTTACAGATTTTAAGAATGTCTTTTTGAAAAGAGAAGCAGTGAAGTTTCCTGACATCAAGATATGATATAAGATTCATCTTAAAGATGATGTAACAGCACTGTACAGGCCTCTTTACAACTTGTCTGTAAAGAAGTTGAATGTTCTGTGCAAATATCTTGAAGAAGTGCAATCAAAGAACTGAATATATTTATCAAAGAGTTCAGCAGAGATGTCTATACTCTTTGTGCTCAAGAAGAATAATAGACTACATCTATGTGTAGACTACAGAGATCTTAATAAGATGATGATTAAGAATTACTATTCATTACTGTTAATTGATGAGATGATTGATTGATTATCTGAAGTAAAGATGTTCTCAAAGATTAATATACAGAATATCTATCATAGAATCAGAGTTAACAAAGATGATGTTTGAAAAACAGCTTTTTATATCAAGTACAGCAATTTTAAATATCTTGTTTTATCTTTTGATCTTTGTAATACTTCAGCCATCTTCCAGACCTATATAAATGAGGTGCTGTGAGGCCTTGTTGACATCTTCTATATAGTATACTTAGATGACATTCTAATCTTCTCAAAAATGGAGAAAGAACATGATACTCATGTTTGAGAAGTGTTGAGTCACTTGAGACAGTATTAACTCTATACAAACACTGAAAAATGCTCATTCTACATGCAGGAGATTGATTTCTTAGATTATATTATTGAGATGAATGGCATTTCAATGAACAGAAGCTGAGTCTTCATCATTGAGAACTGACTGACATCACAGATGTACTATGAGATGCAGATGTTTCTAGAATTTATGAATTTCTACAGATGATTCATCTATACATATTCACAGATTACTGCCCTTCTTACAGATCTGTTGAAGAGAAGTGTGAAAGACAGGAAAATGAGACTGTTTATTCTCACTCAAGGCACTGCACAGGTGTTTGCAGAATTGAAATAAGCTTTCACAGATATCATGATACTGAATCACTTTAACTCTGACTTACTCAGTCAGTGTGAAACTGATATATCTGAGAATGAAATCTGTGAAATCTTTTCACAGTTGATATTGAAGATCTTTCAATGTTGAAAGAATCAGAGAATAATTATCTCTGAGAAAACAGACAATGAATTGTCTGTGAAAGAAGGCTTTTTCATGAAGTCTATAAGACACTGTGAATGAAGATCAGTGATCTTCTTCTTCAAGAAGTTATCACTCATATAGAGAAGATATGATATTCATGATGAGAAGATGTTAGTAATTGTTGAATTCTTTAAGATCTGATGACATTATCTTCAGAGTAGTAAGTATTCAGTGTAAGTTCTCACTGATTATATAAATCTGTGTTACTTCTTGATAATAAAGAGCTTGACAGAACATTAAGTCAGATGAGCAGAGCTGCTTTCAGAGTATGATTTCTATATCTGATACTGTTCAGGTCAGCTTAACCTCACTGATACACTGTCTAGATGACCTGATTATAATATTATTGATGCAGAGAAGAATTCTATAAAAGAATCTCTGCTATCACTGCAGAAGAAGCTGACTGCAGGGAGTTGAGATTCTCTAAAGCTTAGAAACAGTGTCAGAGAGACAGCTGTACAACTCAGTATAGAAGGTGAAAGAGAACCCGGGTCTCTGTAGAAGACTGATACTGAAGATCATGAGCTTCTTGTATCATGTCTTATAATCATTGAATTGACAAAGAATGAAACAGTCTACAATCTTTCAATCTGACTACTTTTGAAATTCATTAATAAGTTACAGAAGAGGGACATCTCTACTGCAGCTTAAATTCAGAAGTTGAAGAAGAAAGAGTCTGATTTGAACTTGAAAGAGACAGACTCTGAACAGAGTGATGCTGCTAAGAAATCAAGTCACTGATAACTAGGAGAATGTGAACTCCTACTGCTGAATGATTCAGTCTTTGTCCCTTGTAGTAGAACAGTGTGTCAGAAGTTATTGAGAATTCATCATAATAATCTTCATGTGAGACACTTCAGGTTAGAGAAGACTGAGAAGCTTCTAAAATGTAAATACACTTAGAACAAGCTCTGAGCAGATGTCAAAGAGTATGTTGAGACTTGCAATGTCTGTCAAAGAATAAAGATTCTGTGATATAAGCAATACAGTGAGTTGACATCACTGTCTGTTTCAAAGAGCCTATGATAGAATCTATCAATGAATTTCATAGTTGACCTGCTGAAGTTGACAAGAGTCAAAGAATATGACTCAATTTTGATCATTGTTGATCACTTCATGAAGATGATCAGATATATCTCTACTTATAAAAAGGTTAAAGCCTCTGAATTGACTGACCTGTTTTTAGATATCATTATTTATAATCACAGTGCTTTGAAATTGTTGATAACAGATCAAGAATTCCTCTTTATCAGCAAGTACTGATCAGCTTTTTGCTATTATCTTATGATAAGATATCTTCTCAGTACTGCTTTTCATCTGCAGACTGATGATCAGACTGAATATCAGAATCAGACACTAGAACAGCATCTTTAAGTGTTCTGTTCATATTATCAGAATAATTGACTCAAACATCTTCTAACTGCTGAATTTGTATATAACAATGTAAAGAATACAACCTTAAAGATATCTTCTTTCTATACTTGTTATGAATATAATCCTTCATTACTCAGTGACATCACGGATGATGTTTCAAAGAGAGAGATAGACAGTCAGAATATTAAACAGATACAGAGAACAGAGTATCTCTCAGTGTCAGAAGTAAAAGTAAGATTGAAACTTTTGAATAAAATTTATAAGAAGGTGGCAAAAAGCATCTACTACACTCAGAAGTGATAGATAAAATACTACAATTGAAAACATCTTCTGATGAAGTTCTTGATAGAGGATTAAGTGCTACTTTCAGTAAAGAATATTAAGATAATAAGACTGTATAAGAAGCTCAGTGAGTGATGACTAGAACCTTTCTCAGTAACAAGAGTGATGAGTAAGCAGATATATGAGTTGAAATTACTCACAGAATTGAAATCAATTCATTCTGTTTTTCATATTTTCTATTTAAAGCTCTATAAGTAATACTCTGAAGCAGAGCTGTCTCAGCTGAATAATATTAAGATTGAGAGTGATACTGAATATCTTATGAAGAAAATATTGAATAAGTGAACATATTACAGCAAGCTTTAATATCTTATTAAATAAGAAGATTATTCATTATCAGAGAATTTATAAGAACTGCTTGAGCATTTGAAAAATACTGAGAAAAAGATTGTAATCTATGAGACAGCTAGTAGAGACTGCTCTGTTACATGCTAGAGATATTAAGTAAGAAATGCTGCTTAAGACTTCTCATTTTTCTTAAAGAATTTTTTTAGAGATAATCTCACAGTGATGAGTCAGTGTCTTGTAGACTCTGTAGCACTCTTCTTCTATTTTCTCTCAAAGAGTTTTTAGAAGTTTAATAAGACTATACAAGTGTAAAATTCCTGAAGCAGTTAGAGAAAAGAGATATTAAAAATTAATAAAAAGATTAATATTACTAATCTGCAGACTACTGCTATTCTAATAAAGTCACAGCTCACTGAAAAAGTAAAAAGAGAGATCAGAGTCTACTCATCAATAATCATATCTTTATCAAACTCATTCTTCACTGTTGAAGTCTTCAGCACTGATATCTTTGTCTGCTGAGAAGTTAGCACTGCAGTGCTGCAGAGAAGCATGCTGTAGAAGAGTATAAGAAATACTGAAAGTGTTAACTTATCAACTTATAAAACATCTCAGTCATCTGCTTCAACTGAAGTGAGATTCTCTTCAATCAGTGATTGATCTCTGTGACACTTTCAATAGCAGTACTAGCTGATCTCTTCTTAGAGTCAGTCATTCTGAGATGTTTTTTTATCTCAGAGATTCACACTTTCATCTTCTTTTACAGACAAGCAAGAGAGATCTCCTCAGTCTTGATAAAATCTATCAATGCTTGAAGCTCTGAGATTCTCACTCTGTACTGCTTGAGCATCTAGACTTCTTATCAGAACTGATATAACATCTTTCTATAAGATGATACTTACAGAGAGACAGAAGTCATTGTTATAAATATAACAGAAACAATAAGAGTGAGAGAAGAGATAAGTGTATAAAATCCCTCTCTTCTTCAGCTGCTTAATGCAGTGCAGACAAGTAGTGATGCTGATCAGAGACTGCACTGAAGCCTTCTCACAGAGAGAAGATGAAGAAACTGCAGGATTCTGCAGACTCAACTCAGCAGCATTTCAAGCAGGGCTCAGACATGCTGTGAGAGAGAAACTACAGATTGAGCTTCTTGAAGCCACTGTCTCCAGAATCAAGCTCTCCCCAGGTTTCTCTCTGAATGATCACACAGGGTTATATGCCACTGTATTGACTGAGGGAGGGAGCAGCGTTGCAACAGTAGTGAGAGAAGTGAGAGACAGACTGAATATGAATGAACTGATCAGCAGAAGGGATGACACCTCACTGCAAGGCACAGTGACTATCACCACAGCTGCAAAAGAAGCAGAAGAAGAAGAAGATGTGATAATGAAAGTGATGCTCCCGCGGCTCATTGATGCCGCTGCCTCTGCCTTCAACCTGGCTTTCTTGACGGTCATGAAGACCACCACTGTATCATGAAGATGTTTGTTACTCACTAGAAAACATCAGAATAAGCCCTTGATTATTCTTCAAGAATGATACTCTCATGCACTCACTGTTATGATTGAGAGAGGGGGAAGAAAAATGTTTCACAGAGAGAGAGATCTTTTTAAAAAATCCTGTCACTACTGTTAGCTTTGTCTCTAAAACACATCACTTTTACAGAGAATTTTATACATAGAATGAAATATATTGAGAGATCTGTAAGTCACTTATTAACTATGTTTTCCACATTTCAAATTAATATATAAGAAACTCACTTATCACACATTTGATTTGAATAATGATGAGAAAAGAAAGATCTATGCAGTTAGCAGAAAAACTCATCTATTTCTTTGTATCATATGCAGTACACACACTGTTAATCAGTTGATAATCATTGCTATACAACAAAGATAATTTCTAATTCAGTAATCTTGAGAATATAGAGACTATATTCTTAAAGAGAAGAGCATTGTCACACTCTCAGCTATGTCAAGACTCTGTTGTGATTTCACACAGCTCATCACTTTCATGCAGATGATTTCATCCTGTCTGAACTGATTTTCAATCACTCTATGACATCATTCAAATGTATCATAGAAAGATTCAATTGATGAATATGAGAACCTCACTTTTATATAAGATCAGCAGATTACTCTTTCTTGACAATGAGGCATCACTGAGGTATCACTTCAGCTATTCTCACTCATGAAATGAGAGAAGAGTATCCACTCATTATCTATATAGAATAGCTAGATGCTGGCTCCTTATTAAAGAAGTCAGTGATTCATTTTTCTTCTACTGAAATATATACAAGAGTTACTGCATGCTCTATACAATCTTCTTAGTATACTAAGTATCATATCTGTGATATTCTTGCAATAACCTTGTAGCCTATGAGCTCACTATTCAAGTAAGATAGTCAAGCTCACTTATACAGCTTCTCAAACAACTACTTCTACATAACGCCGCCAACTAGTCATCACTTCGGTTCCGCCACATTACATTCTGATATAGAAGGATTAAATCTGCTTACATATTAATAAGCAAAGAGAATGATTCACAAGATCTTATCTGAAAGCATTCTGTATGTCATATAAGACTCAGAAGTGAAGAAAATCAAGATAAAGAATATGCAGAAGAACAAGTGTATGAAGAAGCTTCTGAAGAAGTATAGAAAGATCTTTTGAACAGATCTTTCACTGAAATTACTGCTGAAATGAGAATTTGTATATAAGATTGACACAGAGAATGCAAAATCAGTCAATCAGAATGCATACTCTCTGTTATAAACACATCTTAAAGAACAGAAGTATCAGATCACAGATCTTCTAGAATATAGTCTCATACAACTCTTATCAAGTATGTGAGGCTTTTCAGTTCTATTTGTGAAAAAGACAGATGAAGAGTGATGAATGTGTATTGATTATTAAGCACTTAACAAGCTTATGATCAAGAATGAATATTCACTATCACAGATTCAACAATAGTTGAATACAGTTGAAAACACCTGATATCTATTAAAGATCAATCTTCTCTCAGAATACTGACAGATTCATATAAATAAACTATCAGTCTCATAAACTGCATTTAATATACAATGAGAGAAGTTCAAATTTCTAGCAATATTATTCAGTCTGATAAATACACTTATCATCTTTCAAATAATGATGAATATGATTCTTCATAAACAGAATGAAATCTCATGTTTTATATATCTTGATAATATTCTAGTCTTTTTAAACTTATATAATAAACATCTGAAGTATCTCAATGAAGTGCTTATAACTCTGACAGAGTATAAGCTCTATATCAAATCAATCAAGTGTGTGTTTGAAATGAAAGAGTTGAAGTTCATGAAATATATAGTGAGTGATGACTGTATATACCTCATCTCAGAGAAATTGAATGTCATAGTGAATTGACTGCAGCTAAGAAATATATATCATGTATAACAGTTTCTTAAGTTAATCTCATACTACTACAGATTTATCAAGAATTTCATATAAATATCTGCATCACTCTTAGATCTCTTAAGAGAAATAGATGCAAATCTGTAAAAGAAGAAGTTTTATTCAATTATCTGAAATACTGTGTGTGAAGAGGCTTTTCTCACACTGAGAGAATGTGTAATAATATTCTCAGTACTTATTCAATCAGATTATAATAAACCTTTCTACATTGAGACAGATATATCTGAATAAGCTATTAGAGACACTCTTCTACAGATGAGTAAGAACAGCAAGCTGCATCTGATAATATATGATGATAGAAAACTATCAGACACTGAGCTCAATTACTCAGTGTATGAAAAGAAATTGCTAGTGATTAAGCATATGCTGATATTGTGAAATAGATATATTAATAATAAGTATATAACAACAGTGATCATAGATTACAAAAGTCTCATCTATCTATAATTAATAATAAAACCTTTCAAATACTTAGTATATTGAATCTTGAAGTTCTAAGTGTACAATCTTCATATTAAATACTGAAAGAAATTGAACACAGTGATATCTGATGCAATCAGTCACAGATCTGATTTCATGAATAAGAGTTCTGTAAATCAGGTATAAGAGACATTCATGTTAAATACACTGAGAGAATACAAGAAATCAGAATGAGTGAACATCATAATCTCTCACTTAAAGAATGATAAGATATCAGATGATAAGTGTCTTGCAAAAGTAGTAGAAGAGATGCTTTTAAATTTCAAGCTAAGAAAATTGAAAAATGATGTTATACTTTACTATGATCTAGAATACACAGAAGCTCTCTATCTAGAATCTTCATTTCAATATAACTTAGTGACTCACATATACAAGAAATTCAGTCACTTAGAAAGCTCTGAACTCATGAGTGTACTCAAATTAAGAGTGTACTGATCAAGCATGACTGAGAACATTCAGATATATACTTATAAGTGTCTGAATTGTCAGGTCATAAAGAGATCTAAGAAAGGATTAGAATATGAGAAAGTGCAATATCAGGTGAAGTGTATAATACAACTGTTTGAACAATGAGAGATGAATCTCATAGACATATTGTTACAAACATCAAATGAAAATCAATGAATAATCACTGCTATTGATTACACTACTGACTGGCCAGTCATGAAAGCAGTTTCAGAGATGACAGAGAAGATGATGGCAAAGTTTCTACATGATGAGATCTATGTTAACTATGAAATGTCATGTGAGATTCTAACAGATAACAGTGTGAATCTCATAGAAGAAGCAGTGAGGCATTTCATAAGTCAGTTACAGACAAGATATCATAGAACAATGCCATATCATCTACAGATGAATGAGAAGGTGAAACACTTGAATGAAATCTTGAACAACATGCTGATGAAATATCTAGTGAGCAAGTCTACAAGATTATAAGATGAATATCTCAGTCAGATGCTATTAGCCATGCGGATTCAACAGCATGCAGTCTCCTGTGGTTCGGAAGAACGTACGACCGTCGGATAATAACGCGGCCGCTTCCGAACTACTAGCGTACGCGTATGAGTGTAAAGGGGCCATAGCGTATGCTAATTAATTTAGTGTATGAGATTACATATAAGAAGCCAGCGTACGCCTGTAATTGTACACTGGCTTAAGCAACCTTTGAATCACATCTGATAGCATGTCTAAAAACTGGTGAGAAGCACAGACTTCTTCAGAGTGTGATAATTCTATCTATAAAGCAATTCATAGTTATCATATCAGTGTGGTTCTAGAACATCTCAAAAGATAGTGTATGAAGAGTGATGAGCAGAAGAGCATCTGATTAATACTGCTTCACTTGTTGAGGGAAAACTTCACACCCAGGCGAATGCCACATATGCGAACAGATGAGATGTGAGAAAAGGAATGGAAGCAGTGAACCAGATTCAAAGGAGACTGCTCTTCACTCAAAGGGATAAAAGAGAGGGGTGGCCATCACCGGAGTTGTATAATGATAACAGATACTGATATAATGACACAGCGATATAATGATAGACATTGTACAATCAATGAGAAATTACTGAAATGAATACCTTCTCTAGCTGATACAAACAATACTCTTCTCTGCTACCTGAATCAGAAGATATGCAGAACCTCTCAGAGAGTTTACTTAAAGCAGTAAGAAAAGCAGCTGAAATCACTGAATCAGAATTGAAGCTCTGTATACATACAAGAATTCTAAATGAGATTGAGATCTTGTGTACACAGTGACAGACTAAGACAGAAGTTAAACAATAATTAATATTTACTGTGAATCAGGCATTTACTATGAAGAGCTTCACTGATATAATCATCATTATCAATAAGAATAAAGAAAATCAGATCTTAGATCTACAGCAGAAGATTAAATGTTTATACAGATAGATAACTATACTGAATCTGAAGATCTTATTATAATTGTTCACAATCTCTTCAGAAGTGTACACATTATCAGAGATCACTGTGTAGAATAAGAATTCAAGCATAAGATACATTAAGCTGAGAGATCTGTCAGAGTTATCAAGCTTCAATGATAACTGAAAAAATAATACTGTAATCAGCTGACTAAGTCAGATATAATTATATTATCAGATTGAATGTGAACTCACAGACAGATAGTTAACAGAATTTTAATAAGTCTTAAGATCTGCTGTGTTTCTATATGAAAAAGTGAAGTCATTATAAATGACTAATGAAAAGATGAATCTTACAGATCTGAAGCAATATTTATTTTCATGAACATGAAATGAGTTTTTCAAATAAATCTTATATAACTTTGAGAAAGTGAATATATAAGATAAGTGTTATAAACACTTCACTGAGTGTAGATAAGTGAGTAATCTTATATTATATTTCATACACTTCAGCTTATACTATCTTATATTGAATGAAGAGCTTTTAATATTATTCTATTTACAGATCTTCATTCATAATCTTACACTTAAGTTAAGAGTGAAATGAAAATGCTTAACCTCACAGTCAGATATAGTGAAGAAAGCATATAACATTCTTATTATATGAGAATAAGTGAGTCAATTATGACAGAAAATACTGCAATTGAGTATGTCTCAGTAAAGAACAGATAATTAGACTTCTATAATACAAGTCACACACTCAGATGTAATGAATCTAAATCTAAATATTATTATTAAAGTGCTGAATTCTCTGAAAAAGAAATCTTCTGAGTGAAAATCTTGATATTATAAGCATTGAGCTTGTTTCAACTGCAGACATCAAAATCATGATGCAAAGATTGCATTCAGTGTGCATAGTTAAAAAACTAGCAGAATCAGTGGAGCTC